>NW_014332873.1:684055-738866 GCF_000341935.2 Cephus cinctus
AAAACCCCCCCCCCCCCCCCCAATATAGAAGCTTTGCAAATTTTAAACGACACGTGCTCAGCTGCCTATCTACACTACAAGTGAATTAAGGGTGTGCGTGATAATTGAAAATAAGATTTTATAATACTTCTGTAAATTCTTAATATTTTTTTCAGAGGAATCAACTGGAGCGAATAGGCGTTGCTTTTAAAATGAATATTCAGGAATATCGATTTGCTACTGAATAGACTTCTTATTTCAGAGCGAACTGCACGGATTTTGAGATAATCCAAAAAGTGACTGGTAATGAAAAATATATATATATATATATATAAATCCTACAGAATGCAATATTGAGAACGCAACGTATCCTCGAGAAAAATCATACAGATACGTAATCTGTCGTTTTTACTAAACGGTTGTAACGGTTAATAAACGAAATCGAATTTACCAAGCGCAAATAAGATAAACTATTTTGCCTGGAAAGATAAGGTTGCCTCGACCTTAAGATTCTACCACAGTCTACGAACAGGACGGGTGAAACATAACATTTCTATTTTCAGCATATTTTTCATTCTCATACAAAAATATGAGAATTCCAAAGAATTTAAATAAAAGAATTTTAATAGAAGAACAAAGAGTGGAAAAACTAACGATCAACTGGTTGTTGTCAAGTTCTAAGTATTCGTTAGAAAAGGATAATTAAAATAAAAGAAATATAATAATACATCGACGCGACGATCGACACTTTCTATGCTTGACTTTCCGTACTTTCACTCGACCAGGTATAACACAGTCAATAGGCACAATCATTTTCATAGGACATGGAAATTAACGTGATTAAATAGCAGCGTCATAACAGAGATTCTTAAACTGGTTTCATACAGCGATTTCGAAATGCCGTTGGTCAACGGAGCAGCGAAGACAAAAAAGTTGACAGTAAAATATATTTCCGAAAGAACCACGTTCTTTGGACAGTTATTTTTTCACAAAAGCCTTATAAAGGTAAAAACATACCGAATATTCCAATAGCAGTGATACAATGAGAACTTGTAAGTATTCTAGAAAAAGACGGGAAATTGAACTAGAATAAATTTAGTTATAAAGCTTGACAATAACTTTTAGTGTCGATTGATGAAATTCACGTCGGACATATATGAAAGCGAAAAGCCAAACGCACAACGGAGCAAAGTCACTGTCTTCCAATGGAATTTTACAAAAGTGTCAGGCAACAGAAGCGAATCGGCAAACTTGATTAATGGAATTAATTTAGTTGCAGTGTTGAGGCTTTACACGGAAATTGAGGGAGGTTTCACCCCTGGCTAAAATACCGAATGACAAAGAGGAGGAGGAGTAGGCTCAAGTCATCCCTGTCGAAACTGTCGAGGTTTTCGGACAGGATATTTTCTTTGGGATACTCACTCAATTTTTCTTATTCCTCCTTTTCCTCCTACGGCCCCAAAGGAAAGTTTGAAATTTCAGGGTATCTTATCTACACCGGTCACGAATGCTAACGATCGTAATAGCCATTGAACGACCAAGAAAATTTTGACAGGTCAGAACATAAATTGGAACTAAATAAAAATTTGTCGAGATCAAGATGTATCATAGGTTTAAGAAATAAACCCGAATGATTGTAATTGGCCTAGGCGATTATTTAAGTGTAAATAAGTAGAAAGTATAAGTGTAAATAAGTATAAAGTGTAAATAAGTAACGCGATTACTCAACCGTCCACAACGCGCGCATTGAAAATGCTGTAGGAAATCTTGGGAATAAAGAGAAAAAAATGGGGAACAGTGTCACGCACATGGTTTATTGTCAAAGTCGAACTCGCGTGGAATCGCGTCATGGATGTCAAATCGCTCGATTCATGGACCAAAGACACGGATGCTTCACTTTAACGTGACTGGTCGATCCTTTTGCTGAACTTTCATTAGTTTCCTAGCTGGTACCATTGAGCCATTGAGCAACGAAACTCGCTCGATGGTGTTTCGCTTCAGTGACTAGTGCGTGTATACAGTGTGTAAATTTCGGAAAGAATGTCAGGAAGAAGGAAAAAAAAATAAAGAAACGGAAGGAAAGGCAGTGTGGCACAGCACAGGGGTAACATGCCGCAGACGGTTCATGTTCTTAGAGAGTGGCGAGGCGAGATGTTTCCCGCCGAAGTCGTAGGATTTCCTTGGGCACGACGAGGACAACGACAGTGGACGAGTCGAGAGAGAAGTGGATAAGCCGAGTGGTGAGAGCGAGCGAGCGAGCGAGCGAGGGAGGGTGGGAGAGAGGCGACATGTGAAGAAGTGGAAGGGAGAGGGAGAATGAGAACTGTGAAAAGTAGAAGGGAGAAAGATAAGAGGAAGAGGAAGAGGAACAAGAAGAGAGACGTGTGTGAATATATGTGAGTATGTATGGTGACACGTGTGTGTATATCCTCGGCGATGACTGTGTAAGTCTCAAGGAAGACACAGGTACGCGCGCACACAGTGAACGGGCAATGAGGAGCACTCGTTGTTTACGTTTTAACGTCCGGGTCGGGACGTTAGTCGCGACGTGTCCCGGTGAAAACTATTGGGTTCTCTTACTCTGCTCGTGACATCCGAAACCGCCCGCATGATAGCCTCGAACGCGGCTGTCTCCTCGGCTTGCTTCTGATTCAGGAGTGCGATCTTTTCACTGAATTTCCGAGGGTTCGCCATGATGGCTCTGGCACTGGATTTTTGACTTGCAACTGTACACTGTTCCTCGCGTTCCTTTGCACCAATCGCACCAATAAGGGTTCTTCAATTTCCGAGGAGCGTACCACTGCCTTCTGGATGGTCCGACGATAACTGATACGCAAGATTATACGGCGCAGCGCGCCACGCGCATCGCGCAGGGACCGTTTTCCGCGGACGGATTGGTCGCCCTGGATCCCCACCTTCTTACATTCCTCTCGTAAAAACGTAGCGAGCCTCGGAGCCGCGTTCCGAAAGCTCACAGTTTTTATTCCTATCTTGTCACCCTGTTACTCTGCCCTCCGTACACCCTTTTCGGGCTTTTTCCTCTGCACTCTTCCTTCCTCGTTCATGAAGCTCGCGTCGTTGCAGTTGAAGCCCGTGGCACATGAAATGCAGCGTAACGTAATGACGGTAACTTTCACCGTAAATTAAGTCTAACTCACATACAACGCGTCGTCGCTAAGACCCAACCAATTGGAGTTGCCAAAAGAAACTCCCACCATTTCAATGTTTCGACTCCGATTCACCATTTCTTCTAGACCGAGTCGTTCATGTCGTCTTGTGCTTCTAGCGATTCATGTTTCTACTTTCTACTTTGGGTTATCTGTCCACTGGCTCGCTGCCTTCTTGCCTGCACTTCTGCCTTATCGGTCAGACCACTCGTGCACTCTTCCCACGTGTTCACCTATCCATATAAAAAAACCGAACCTGACAGCAACATGGACTACTCTCTTGGAGTCGCTACATTACTCCGAAATATCGAATGCTCTACTGCTGTCCTCCGTGATATTCCACGACTTTGTCCTGGGAGCATCCGAACTGCCGAGGGCGTTGCTCGTCGTCAAAACGTCTGTCTTCTGTCTTTCTTTTCTTCCTTTATCGATTTTCGAGGCAGCGGTGACCTCTCTCGCGACATTGTCGAGACCAACCAAACGAACTCGTTACCGTGACGTTTAGAAGAGATTGTTACAACAGAAATAAAATAAATAATTCTTGTGTCGCAAGTGGCAAATCTCGAATGCTTAACAAACGTCGAAATAAGCGACGAGCTTACTAAACTGTAGATCTTGCATCGTCACGAGCTGTTTTGCGAAACATCAGAGAACAAGGCGTCTCTGCATTATCGACAGACGATCACGTGAGCGTCGAGACGTTGTCTTGTTCTTAAGACGTAGTAAAGACCTACGACAAACGTCAAGGATACTTCGTGCCAATATGAAACTCTGAAAAATTGCTCTTTTCGCATGGCCTTTATGCCTATGACCGATAGCAACATCGAAAATGCACGTACTATGTGGCACGTGTTGCTTACTGCCTACAACGCCAACTTTTCATGCGTAGCAGGAGGAAAATGGTTATTGTGTCACTCGGGCGACTTTCCTTAATCAGAATCGTAGGACTCGTATGTTGCCCCACCATAGATTACATTTCATACTGTGTTTAATTCGTTGTTTATTGTGTTCCTACTGTGCTGTGTCTGTTCAACTGAAAAATGGCAAAATATGACGAAAAAATGAGAATCCCAGATTTACCATTCGACGTACACAGGGAACTAATTGATGAACTGAGCAGGGATTTAGGGTGGATCGTTCTTGCACGATACATTGCTGACGAGTATGATATATTTAGGTATGAACTTGACAGCATTAAAGTATTCGATATACGTATGCCATTGTGTATTCAACTGATTCATGGCAATATTATATTTAGCCTGTCATGGATGAATGATTTTGAACGAGAACAAAACCCTTTAGACAGTAGAAGGCAAATTCAAAAATTATTTGATGAACTCGACAAAAGATTATGTAATGTAGGCAATCTTTGTATTCTACTGGAAAATTGTGAACTTTTGAATGCGTTGTCGGTTCTGTGTTATCCAGGTATTAATGCAAATTCTAACGAACAGATTTTTATTGATTTTTGATATCGTCATTTATCATAATAATGCTTTCATAGAACCTTTGACGATTGTCAAACAACCGAAGTCCGAGTTGGGAAAAGATAATGCAATGATAGCACCTCACAAAGGCATCACTTTAAGTTGTAAGGCTACAAGTTTGCCACCACCTCAATATTTATGGTACCACAATAACGTGGAGTTGGAGAATGAAACAAATGGCGATCTTAATATTGTTGTTACAAGGTAATAAAATGTTTAACTATTTAAATTTTCAAACAGATTGCATTGATCCGTTTGCCACGAAATTTTCAGCACCACTCAAGAGGGTGAATACAAATGCCAAGTCATGCAAAGGGATCGCGATGGTTATCTCATGAGACAATTATTTTCTGACACGTTTTACCTTAAAATAAAACCATTGCCGGTAGTAATTATCGAACAACCTAGAGAATATATAGAGGTGAAGGAAGGGGGCACGTTAATATTAACGTGTAAAGCCATTGGTCACCCTGAGCCGCGTTATCAGTGGTTCAGAGACAATATTTTATTGAATGGTCAAGATTCTATTGAATTACGCGTGAGTACGAAATATCGCAGCAGATAATATACTACATATATTTATAATTTACGAAAATGTTTGACATAGGAAAAAGGTATGTTTTAGATAAATGATTTTAGCGTTCAAGATGAGGATGTATATCGTTGTTACATTGTGAACGAAATTAGTTCTTTGTATAGCAATAGTACCACGGTCAAGGTAAGAATTTAATCGAAATTTTCTGCAATCTGTGCTTTTTTGTCTTTCTTATTATCATTGCATTGTGCTGCTACGACTTTGTCAATACCACAAGCGGTTTGTTTTTACTGAAACAGATGGAACAAACGCGATGCAAAGCAGTCGCGAAAGTTGCCCTGCTAATTGCGAATAGCGATTATACAAACTTCGACCCGGTGAAAAAGGCTAAGAATGATGCTGCCCTAATAGCTCGTCTCCTGGAGGATATTGGATTCAACGTAATTTGCCTTTCAAATCTCACCGTCAACCAAATGAGAAATGCCATTAATATATTTTGCAAACTTCTATCAGAGGGCGTTTACGGTACGCTAATCTTTAGCTGCAACAATATTTAAATTTTTTCATTTAATCATTACTCTCATTCAGGATTATTTTATTTTGCTGGTCATGGTTTTAACATGCAAGACAATTACATGCTTGCTGTCGACTCGCCGAAAAAATATCTTCGCACTGACGCCATTTGTGATAGTCAATTACTAGCTATGGCCCACCTCGAAACTGATCCTACTCTACTAGTTGTGATCTTGGACATGTGCCTGATTGTTCCTTCGAGGTAGGTTGCTTATTTATTTTACTTCAAATACTTAGTATCAGTACTCGAAACCTCACAGGGACGATAATCCAGAAATACATAAGGAAATACCAATTATATATGAATACAAAAGTAAAAAAAATCGGAGGAATTTAATTCGTGCCTACTCGACATCCAGGCATTGTCCAAGTTATGAAAGGAAGGCCAATGATTTTGGATTATATGTGACGCATCTTAGTAAATATATTAAATCCACCGTGCCCGTTACCAAAATGTTCAAGCAAGTGCAAATATGTAAGAGAGCATCTTTATTCTATTATATATTTCAACTGGTGTCCCCTTATTCAATACACTTTGTACTTACAGCTCTAGAAAAAACACTGAAGGGTAGAGAACGTGATCAAATACCACAATTAACATCCATCGTTGTCAAACCTTATCGACTTACGGACATGATAAATGAAGGTTTGTTTGATGACTATAATTTTATGCATTGCTTCTAATAAAAATTGTAATTAAAGGGGAACCAGCATCGATAAGATTTATATTTCTCTGTCAGGTTATTCCTCCACAGCCATTAAGAGTTTATCAACGCTGATAACTTTTCCTACAAGAACAATTCTGCAAACTTTTACACGACTGGGTGTAGAGTGCAAAATTACTGTGGGCTCTTTCGAACTGCCCTACTTAAACATTGTACGAATTGCTGTCGCTCATGTAAACAATTATGAGGTCAGTTTCCGTAACCGCTTTCCCACGGATCCAAACAACTTGTATTCGTTTCCTGGGAAAAATGAATGTATACTGTACAACCCCCAAACGAGCAAGGTATTTTAATATAGTTATTTCAAATAATTATATGTTTATTTCCATTTTTGGCACTTGTTTACGAGGTTTTTTTTTTACAGGGACGTGTAATTATATCGATTTGTAGAAATGGGAATGAATTGGAAACTATAGAGTTTAATATGAATGATTATATTCCCTGTTTATTACATGAACTTGAACAAGCGTGTGGAGTTTGAACGAAGTAATTATTTATAAAACTTCTCTTTGTATGTATAGAAGACTGAAAAGGGCAGATGCAGATGGCTTGACTAATCTTCATTTAAAGATTTCTTTTTAGTTTTTTTTTTTACTTAAATCCTTTAAGATATTTCTTTATCATTACTTTAAGTTCTATTTTACATGAATTGTACAGAATTATATGTATCTATGGTTATATATACACTTACAGAGCTGTTAATGCGATTGATCTTTAGATAATTCTATAAAGTTATGATGAGTTAGGACACCATACTTTGGCTATACTTAACCAAAAGTCGTGTCTGCTATTATGAAAAATAATTCCATACCTAAGAGTGGATCCACTGAATCATTATCAGGAAAGCGAAGGTAGTCTATTTCATACTAATATAGTTTTAATCATAAACACAGGATCCGATTGTCTCTTTATTATACTTAGTCAATTCTGGAAAATTATATACAATTATTTTCAACATAATCACTTTAGATCTGCATTAAAGAAAGTTACTAATATGTTGGTCTTGCAAACTTACCAAGTTATCAATGGGCATGAAGTGGTTGATCATGTTGATGACCCAAGGTGTTTGAACGCCACTGGTAAATTCTCGTATAAAACGATAGTTAAGAATATACATTTTTTCTTGATACTCTGGCATCGTTCCTATGTTTATAGGTATTAGTTCACCCTCGGCTCGCATTTTTCCAATACCAGTCATTACATGATAGATCATTGTTATTTCAACAAAGCGTCTTTTGGAGTCTATTGAAGAAAAATTAAAAATAGTAAATTTCTTCATGTGAGACCACTTGTAAAATGACTTACCTTCGTCTTTGAACATGACGCCAACTTCATATGGAAAACACATATATATATCCTCCTTCTCAACAGCAAGACGAGTTCTTTGTCGCAGTGCAAAATTACTTATTTTTGATTTCAAGTCTGCTAGTAACTCATCACTTACCAGACCTTCCAAGCTTTCATATTCTTCCATCGCTAATGCTCTAGACACTCGAGACACAGCCTTAAACAGAAATATAGTAATTATATTAATGTAATTTTATTCTAACTGTAAGTTAATAGATGAGACAGCTTACATGCTTTGATGCTGCAACAAATTCTTGTAAATTAAATTCATTGTCCATGTATGGTTTAATCACCATATGAACAAGAATAAAATTGCGAATGGATTTAAAGAAATTTGGCCAAAACAGCATTGGGAAGTCTGAGAGTTGTGGCAAACGAATATTTTGTTGTGGTTTAGGCTCAGTGCTGTAACTTCTATATTGATTTAAGTTATCCATTTGAGGTATTGATACAACTCCAGCTTCCAATCTAAGATATCTGTTACCAAATCGGACAATCGCTTCACTTTTTGTACATTTACCAATTTCTCGTAAGTTAGCTCGACGAACATTTCTACAAATTCCTAAGGACAACATTGTAACTTTCTGAAACACCGATTTCTTGCATTAGCATGATACACGGCATCGAAGTACCGTCCTAACCTTTAAAACCTTATTTTTCTTTATTGTGCCTACAAAACCCCTTCAACCTTTCGTACAATAAAGTGTGAATAATCCATTTCTCTACAGGCCGAGTATGATGAAATAGCTTAAATCGATTTATTTATTCTTTTAATTATAATAACATAAGACTTTATAAGCGCCGCCATCTCTGTGTTCTTAAAATTACTGAAATAATGTTAACAGCGTTCAAGATTTTATCGAATATGCATAGGGCGCACTCTATCAGGAAATAGTTGCTAAGGAATCTTTGTGTCTGTTTGATAATTCTATTTAAATGAGATAGGAATCCGTCGTGACCAAATATTTAAACTCTTAACAAAAGGTAAATAGATTAAGCAATTCTCACGTATTTCGTATTTTGCAAATTTAATATAAAGACGGATTGTCGAGAGTGCTGCCACCTGCGATTTGAAGCAGCTATTACATTGTTAACCCGCATGAACTGCACTCAGTCGTTGATAAGCAAGGGATAAGGTGTCTAAACAAAGCGTAACTAAACAAAGCGAGTAATACCATTTTCGATTCGTCGAAATTTCTTGTAGCGGGTGTAAACCGTCGGGAAGTTAGCGTCAAAAGATAAAAATTTATATGCTCTTAAGGTATTACTACGGACCGAAAAATAACAAAAGTTTCAATGTAAGATTTGAACAATCCAGCGTCAACTTTTGAACTGGTACAGTTCACTCACCCACGCCCATCCCTGCATCGATAGGCACACACTAATGTACATTGGATGTAGCAGTGTATACGTATATACACCGAATACAGTCTCAAACGCAATGTTGCCGTGACGCTCTTTTGTCTAGCAGTCGTACGAGAGATTTTTTAATAAATATCGAACTTTTTTCATGTCTATCAATAAATCCTATGAGTAAAAAGTTCTGACTAAAAATCTAAAAAATTCCAAATTTTTTCCTTTGCCATATACTAGTTTTTCATCGGAATTACGCGGACGAGTCAAATGCAATAAAAAAAACCATGCGCGTTTTATTAGCCAGGTATAGGGAATACGTGTTACGAGTTCTGACTTTAACTCGGAAATACTCGGAAACTGATGAGTGAATCGTGTTAAAACTTTGTAGAGAGATGTACTGCTATACAAATTAGACGTAAAACACATTTCAGCTCGATTACTCGGTTTTGAGTTTACCGTAGTAATACCTTAACAGAAACTACAACTGAAAGAAATATCGGTTCGGTGACGGTATTCAAAATGGTAAAAGATTGAATTTCGGTTTTGGGTATGTCATTCACCATTTTTCGATTACGGTTTTCAGTTTTGGTATTCGAATTTAATAGATTTCGGTTTGGGTTTTAAAGAGAAGTAGTTTTTGGTAAAGATTTTTTATTTTCTATTTTTCGCAGAGATGGCGTCACATACCACTAGGAAAAGTAGGAATAATGAGGGAGCGAAATGGCCTCCTCCTCACCCTCTTCCGTGGGGCCCTACCTCTTGACAAGGGAGCTACGGCCTCTTCGAAGCCCCACAGAAGGCCGTGTTTTTTTTTATTGAGGAAAACCTCCGAGTACTACGGATATTGCGCACAGGACTAGAGGGAAAACCTCGGAAAGGAAAGGAAGTCGAGTGGAGCGACAAGAAAAACGCAAAAGGTAAGTTAAACGCGAAGAGCCTACTCCTGGTCAAGATTCACCACAACGAAAGACCACGGGCGTAGCACACGACGGCGTCCTTCCGAGCACCGCCAGAACGACCCGAGGGACAATATTTGACGCTAAAATCTCTGCCACTTCTCACCGAGTAAACTCAGTGAGTTGAGCGTCTACCGCCGACGGAATGACACCACAGTCAATACGTATAGCTACTCTAACAGGTTGACTACCCTTATATGACTACTCCAATGAATATGCTCGACCCGACCAAAGAAATAGGAGAAATAAAACAAGCACAATGTAAAGTGGTAGTGAAACGAGAAGACAGAAAGGAAGATAGAAATAAAGAAGTTAAGAAGTAAAAAAGTAAAGAAGAGCAGTATAAAGGTAGATAAGAAGAAATAAATATAGAGAAGAAAGTTGGAAATGGATAAGACGGGTGCTTCGATCAGACCAGTTTAGGAGACCGACTCGAGGAAGAATGAGCGCTTCGAGTCCGGGCGATGCGATAAGTGCTTCCCCCACTCCCCGGCTCCCCCCCACTCACGAGTCAAATTTCGGCAACTTCCAGTACTTCTAAATACTCTTGGCCAGGATTTCTGATTTCTAAGTTTTAATAAATCTTTCTTAATCATTGTATAATAGCAGCGAAGCAACTATGAAAAACAAAAAGCATTTAGGTAGCAATTATTTAGATATTAAAAACCTATAAATTTGTATCTTTCGCCGCTATCTTACCGACCGTCGGTTGTGCATGGATCTGCAGGCTGCAAACCTTGCAAGGCCCGAGCGCCATAGTAGGATGTACTCGGTAGGTAAACCCAATCGCAGTTCAGTGTAATTTAGTACACACCCAAAATTAGGATCAAGCATAAGAATCTCGATAGCTTAATAATCCCACAAATCGAACAGGCACAATACGCCCAGTGCAATAAATGAAGTCAAATGGAAAACGCTATAAGCGTTGACGAAATATAAATAGATTAGGCATTTCCGTGTCTTTTGTGCTTCAAAAATCTAACGTACCGACGCGTCATCGAGAAGGCTGCTAACTCGAAGTGTACAAGCAGCAAATATTTTCTCGCTAAAGAAGTGTCAAATTTTTAGTACCATTTTGGCATAAACATTGTGCCACACTGAGACCTATTAAATTTCCAGTTTCCCATCGAAAAATATTTTTAATTTTCATTCTTAAAACATACACTCGTCTCCCGATTGCGAGTCACTCGGTTTTCAGCCATTATTCCTCTTTTCATTTTGAACGTTGCCCTCACTTCGATCGGGTCATCATAATTCGTTTGAAGATAAGTCCTCAGCTCGATGTTCTTTGAAGTGACTAAAAAGAGGTACGCCCCTCGAGATCAGCGTCGATCCCCAAAAAGATTCAGCAGCCCCTTCGACTTAAAATTTTACGCAAGGCTAAGTTACACGACTAATGCTCTTTGTTTAAAGGCAAATTGAATTTAGCGGATTCGCGAGTAGAGCCGTCTAAGTACAAAGGTTTCCAGCTGTCCCGACTAACCCAAGTAAACGTAACTGCGGTCCCTCCGAATTACCAAAACTTATCGACAAGACTGCGCGCAGCCTCTGAACCAAAAATTTTCTCAGAAACTACAAAAATCCTCACAGGCACTCGTATCCCTTTTTCTCTGTGCATTTCACACGACTCTCAAAGGACCCGAACCATAAATCATCGTTACGCAGCAACCAAATCCGTTGAGCATATTTTTTCACAGACAAGCTCACTTGCAATTATCATCGGCAAATGAAATAAATGAAAAAACTATAATCAATCTCAGGCAGGTAGGACTCTGACAAAGCGATATTGCACGATGTCTGCGGTGTTAGTCGGCAGCGTATCTATTGATTTTTGGAAAGAGGGAGAACCGGGAGGATGAGGCAGTAGGGATGCCGACGGAGAGTCAGGGAGGCTGTGGGAGTCCGAGGTCGAGGGGGGTGGTGGGAGAGGTTCAGAACGAGGGAATGAACCTGCTCGACAGGACAGACTGTTGTGACCGTTGCAACTCCATCCTCCATGAGCTTTAGCACTGGAAGCTCTTCCGGCGAAGCTTCACCCTGACATATCGACAATTCCAAGTTATGAGACTACCAGAGGAGGGAGATTAATAGAATTTTTCGGATTCTATCACTATTCCAAAGGACGAACCTACGGATTTTCTAATACAAATCCACAATCTCTTTGCTTTGTACAATTCGTACCATATTCGTTCAACGAGGATTCGAATTGGTCCAAAGCCAGAAATTATGATCTCAGTTTACTATGATTATGTAATATATATGTATGATAAGTATGATTTGCTATCTAAAAGTTAAAAATGCACCGACGATGACATAATATAGCCTGTAGATATCCTTGGATGAAGTGGACCCACCCTCTTCCTCAAAGGCGAATGCTCGGGTAATCTCCAAGTACGTGAGGTGGGAACGTGATTTCTTAAACGTCAGCTAACCTGGAGTTAAGGCCGGATGAAAAATTCCCAGGGATTTTTCGGATTGCCCCAGGAGCCTGGATGAAGACCGATCCTCGATAGACTGGCTGCGAGTATGTATTTGAATATCGTCTGTAAGATGGTACCCATTGAACGTACAATTATGATATAAAAAAAAAAAAAAATTTGGTCTATTTATCTCAATCGTGAATTAAAGGGGAAAATGACAAAATGTGAATTTTTTTTTTTTAGGTTAAAATCCAAACCTTGTATCAAAGGGAAAACGTATTTGAAGTCACAATGCGACTTTGCGTTGTGAAAATCAGCCCGGGATGGATTTTAAATTGAACTTTAAACTTTAACTCCATCCAAGATTTCTAAACAGTTTGAGAACCGTTGCTTTAAAGCCCCACTTATCGAGCGCCTAGTTGGTATGATAATGTAATAAAATAAATGGAGGCTGCTTCCCTACGATATAGCCTCTCCGGCTGGCTCCTCTTCTTTCTTCAAAGTTCTCATTCTCTCTCTTCGTCCTCTTCAGCTCTTCGGAGCCTCCTGGCAGGCGAAGAGACGCGACTTCAGCCGAATGGCATCTACAAGCAGCTTTGGCCGAGGGGCGAGGAATCGAGACGGTAGAAGGGAACGGAGCTTACCTCGAAAGCGAAATACAACAAGTCCCGCCGCCATTGCTGGGTCAGCCTTCAGCCGGAGTTTTGTTACCAGTTGGTAATACCAGGCCGCCAGAGGAAGGGGACTCCCCTTCCTTCCGCCGCTTCCAGGACCTTTGGGGCTTTTGGGGGAGCTCGACAAACTCCGCCCTCTCACGCAAAACCGAGTCAATACTACCAGCAGCATCCCTACCATGTCGAATGGACCACCAGCAACACCATAGTCATCAGCATTGCCATCCTCGCCAAGCAGCGCTTTTCGATCAAAATTTCGAAATTTCTTGAGCCGCAGGATCACTGACCCCAAGATACAATCTGCAGGTTCAGTGGAGCGTATCCAGATTTCTAGCCTTTCTCGTGAAAAAAAAAAAAAAAAACACTTGGCACGTTATTTTACACATTCGAAGAATATAGGCTATATTTTGAACAGATACAATTTTTTTTCGATTATTAAAAAATTTGAATTTTGAATAAGGATTATTTTGGCGGGCTCCAAGTTGCACGAAGATCTTGGGCTTCTTGCGGGGGATGTGTATGTATGTATATATTCGTAAAGTCAGAAAATTGCAAAAGGGCGTAATTGAAAACGCATTAATCCGAGCACCCTTATTCTACCGTTTAACTCCCCGACGGCTTTGACAACTTAAGCAGCCCCTTAAACCTCGCTCAACTCGATGTAATTTATGAGCGCCGTGGGTACCGCAGGGACCGTCAAACTGCCATGTGGCAACCCCCGTGCACGGGGGAGTCAGGGATTACATGGCGATAAATAAATATGTACCTTTGCACAACCACCGTGAAAACGATCCCCCGGATATACCCATAGCTATGCGAATCCGCATTCTTGCATCGCTATTCGAATAATTTTACTAATCTTATGATAAAAATATATTCGCTCTAATGAAAAACCGACCGATCCATCTGGTTGTGCTTACTTTTATTATAAGGACAAAAAAACGTAGCCGTTACAATATGTATCACCGGATAGGTACGTACAATTTTACAACAACAGTATCACAACACGAAATATACAGGGTGAACGTCTAAAATGACTTTTTAGACGCTGGCGCACGATTAGCTATCCGTGTGTCGTTAGGTAGGTTTACAGCGTGAAGATCAGACATATGTGTGACATTGCAAGTGATCGCCTCTTAATTGAAATTGACAAAAATGTCCGCCACCGTGAATTTAATTCGACGGTATTCAAAGAGCGCCAGTAAAATAATGTTACTTCCGATCGGTCATCGAATCGACGCTCTATAGCGTCCGCGCGTGTTAACTCTCTATTGCATTACGGGATTTAATATTTTTCATCTTCTTTTTCGTCCCCTCAGACTCGCCTGGCGACAATCCGAAGAAAACATTCGTACATCTTCTCCGACCCTGTACCACTGTAATATTCGTCGACATCGTTAAGTCCTAGCTTGGAGTAAATAGTTATATAATAAATAAATACATAAATATCTTTAATCGTTAAATCGTTCCTTGTGCCGATTAGATGCCATGCGTTTAATACCTTAATGTGTACCCTTAAGTGTTGGAACTTTAAAGACTATATCATACATCATAAGTACTCAAGGTAGAGGAGGCCGTGGCCGTTAAGCACTAATTGTAAATAAACCTCACCGTACACGTATCCCGTGTCCTTCCCTCTCTCTCTCGCTCTCGTTTAAACACGCGAAAGAACAAAGAAGAGAAGCGCGACGACGCCTTCGCGAGAATCGAATTTTACGTCACAGCCTTGAAACGTTCATTTCGAATAGTTCATCGGTCGTCGGGCATGACGATGTTGTCTTCCGTTTCGGGACGAGAGTCCATCTTGGTTCGGACCCAGGAAGTGCTTCAATTCTTGTACATGTCGCATAGTACTTTCTCCATGGGAGTGTTGCCGATGGTTCTGTGAAAGTAGATCAGCTCCACCCTGGCAGCCGGCACGCATCTCAAGAGCGGCAGCAACAATAGTAGTCTGCCAAATCTCGCCGGACTTCCGGGCTGCTGCGCGCGCGCATGTTGACCCAACATCACCTGAGCTTGATCTTGCAGATTTTCGATCTGACTCGAGTCCTTGAGGCCACGTGTCTCTGTAACATAGTTGGGAGCCAACAAGGTAGTGTAAAGTCCAATTGCACGTGAACCACGCTGACATTCTGATCTACGCAAACGGATCATCTCGTCTGAGGTACAGGGACTGTTTTAGGACCTTGGACAAGTCTAAAAAAAACCCAGTTAGGAACGAATGATCTCACCTGGTCGAAAGAGTACGATGGCCTTCATACAAGCGAACTCAGCAGGGTCGACCAAAACAGCCTTGTATCTCTGAAGAGTGTCATGAAGATGTCGCACGTCGGCAGCGACCTGACTAGGCTTCCCTGTTTGAAGATGATGCATGCCGTGGTGGGAGTGGGGGTGGGGCGAGAGGGTGAGTGCCGTGAGTTCAGCAGCGCTGAAGAGCGGCGAGGACTCCAGAGGGAGGCACCACTGCACGGCGTTCAGGAGGAAGAGTTCAGACCACGCTTCCTCGAGGAGGATGACCTGGTCCCTGAATGGCAGACTGGCGAACGACGGTAGATTCTTGGCCCACTTGACGGCCATGAAGAGGAGTCTCGCGCTCGTCTCGTACACCGTTTCTGCGCTGGCTGGCGAGTAGAGGGACGGGACCACCGGTGGCAGCTGGGTACATCCGCTCCGTTGGGGTGTCAGCGGCTCCTCGTTGGTCACGTCTATACTGTCCTCGGATCCGTTTCCTGGACAGTAGTTTAATTCGACTTTAGATCCGATTTGTAGCAGCAGTTAGTTGTCCTGGACTCTGGCGATACTTACCGTCGTCGACGTCCTGACGGGGAGGAGTCGCGGTGGACGTTGAATTCGACGTGGGTGCTACGGCCGGTAGGGGTAAGGGTGTGGCGTATCTGGCCATCGCCAGGGAAACGGGTGGACTGTAACGAAATTATTATGGAATAATTAAGAGGGGATCGTGTTGATCGGTGTGCGTAGCTCCCATTCTACGTGTCTCTGTAAAAACGAACGAGCGCGAGCGTAGTGGCTGGAACGATTTACGTAGCAGACTTCGTTTGTCAGTAAGGTCTCGCGTTGTAATTCATGCCGTCACTCGGTTTAATATTTTTTTTTATATGTCACTCGTGAGGTCGCGATACGCGGGGGACAAGGTTCGCGAGGTCACAAGACCTAGGGTTCTATAGGGAAATATATTCTCGCAAATGACGTTCGCTCGTTCGTCAGGCACCAGAGCAGAAGCCAGGCCAAGCGAGGGGATTGACAGTGGAGAAGAGTCCTGTCAAGAGTTCTCAAGATTCCTTTAAATTCCTAAGGATTTATCAAGATGGCGCAGAGTTTTGCTACGTGCTACATGGACTTGTGCAAGCAGCAGAGGCTGCGTCCACTTCCGGTGATATGCGTCACTCTGCCCCATCATCTCGACTTTACGACGGATCGAGTCAAGATGGACGACTGGGGTCCTATTCTGAATTCCCTGTCGCTCGATCGTACCCTGAAGTCCATCAGCGTGCGCAGCAGATACCAATGCCGGAAGCCTCTGGAGGAAGTCAACTCGGAGGATAAGGCCCGGGCGATTGGAAAAGCTCCAGTGGTCTTGACCCGTTTCCTTCTGGAATGGCTGTCGCACAGCGTGGCTCAGTGCGTCAGAAATTCAGTGGCCCTGACCAGCCTCGAGCTCGAGGGTATACCGTTTCCTGCGGATTGCCTTGCGGTCCTGAGCGTGGGTCTCGCCTCCAGCCAGAGCCTGGAGCATCTGTCCCTGCAGAGATGCTACATCGGCGACGGAAGTTGTCAGCTGATTTGTCGCACCATAGCCGACGTCCGGAGCATCAGGTCGCTCAATCTGGCTCAGTGCGACCTCAGTTGTCAGAGCGGCGCTGCGGTGGCTGCTGCCCTGTCAAGGCAGAAGCTGTCGCTGTACCATGACACTTGGAAGCAGTCCCTGAGGTATCGTGAACCGAACCTAGAAGCGATGCCAGGATTGCGACGACTCACTCTCAATGGGAATCCGAAACTCGGGGACGTCGCCGTGAAGGAAGTCCTCGAGGTGGTCAGGGACAGCTTGTGGCTGAAGGCGTTGGACCTTCAGAGCTGTGGTCTTACCGATTCAACCGGATATGACGTACTCTCTATACTGGGTAGCAACACCACTCTGACAGTGGTGGATGTCCGATTGAACGGGATGAGCGAGGAGTTGATAAAGGAAATTGCTGCCAAGTTAGAGAGCAACAACGCCAGCGGCAGGTCAGAGTATCGCTGGCTGGTTTTGCCTCAGAAAGATAAGAGAACCGCGTCGGCCGGTGCCAAGAGAAATGCTTGGGAGAAAAATAAAAAGATCGAAGGCACCAGACCGAAGACTGCGAACGGTCCGACCAAGAGGACTTGTCAGGCAATTCTGCCAAGAAGGATCATAACGTTGCCAAATTTACCCAGGAAGCCGAGAACGGTTCCAGCGCCACCTTCGACGCCGAGTCAGGAATCTGAGCTGGAATCGGCGACGAAGTCTCAAGAAAATCAAGCGAAGCCGACCTTGCACCTAGATCTTCAGTCGCAGATTTGCCCAGCAACGAGCATGGAGGTGCAGGATGAACCGGAGAACAAGGTAACGGAGCGAGAAAAAGATACGAATAAGATCGAGGAGATACTGCGGCAGTTGTCCGAAGCAAGATCGGAGCACGAGCGTCTCCTGGAGGATATCAAGAGGAACGACCTTCTTCTTGAAGAGGAAAGAATGCGTAGAGAGTTGGCCGAGGCGAAGCTTCAGTCAACCAAGAACGACCTCCTGGACCTGGAGAATGCTCTCAAGGAAAAGGAAATGGAGACTCGCGGCTGCCTGTTGGTCAGCCAGGAATCGCTCAACGAAATTTGTTCGTCGTTCGATCAGCTCCTGGAGATGCTCGACGCGGTCACGAGGCACCCGAATACCTCGAGGACGGTTCTGGAGGAGGACGTCGTGAGGATGGACATAAAGAGGCAGGTGGCTCGGTTGATACGTAAAACAAAATCGGAGAATCTGGAGAGAGGATATTCGTACGATCGTCAACCGGAGTCATCGGCGAGGATAGTCGAGACGTCCCGGAAGTTCGTGAGATCTGAGCACGACGTGAGGTCTTCGCTTCCGCCCATAGCGCCGATACACATCGAGAGAAAGATCGGCGACAGTCCGGACGTCGAGACCCCAACGCAGGAGAGTCGCCGTCGTCGGGGAAAAGTGAGCGACATCCCTTCGCCGCGCGAGAGGGCGCGAGCGATTTTCGCTCAGATCATAAATGGCGACTCGGTACTGAATCTTGGCTCGTACGTCAGCTGATTCCGGAGTCGCACGTGGAAGAGAGAGAAGATGAGGGAAGAGCGTGCGAGTCGAGTTGTACGGAGAAAAAATTCCTAGCAAAGTCCCCTTGTCTCGGTGAGGGCTCTGAGCTTGCATAAATATCGTTATCGTTAAGAGGCAATGGGTTCGAGGTTATTTCGACGGCGTCGTGCTGGCGTCGGCTACTTTGCTTTTAACGTTCACCCCTTGGTAGTATAGATTTCCCGTTAATTCCAGTTCGAAGCGCGTTACCTGGAGCATCCTGGCCTGTGGTCAAAGGTAATTTTTCATGACAGAGCATTCACGGCTCCGCTCGGCTCGCGGGAGCCAGTGCTTCGTCCCAGCCGACGGTTCACGACGTTCAGCAGGACGTAACGAAGATCAAACGTGGTAACGGCTCCTCTCTGCTGCCCGATTATCCACGAAGTGTATATCTCTCCTTTGTTTACACGCTCCCCTTAGTACGAGCGAATAAAAAATGAAATGCATTCCACTCGAATTCACCGGAAGCGACCAACGAGAGAGAATCGGTAAGTCGCGAGCTTCGATTTTTCACCGTGCGACCTCAGCTGCACCTGCACCCGACTCTCACGTGTCAAGCGTCACTCGCGACACGAACGCGCCGACCAATCGTCAGCGTCCTCACGACCGAGCCTGGCTCGATCTGATATTCGAGCCCAGAGTGGACACTTTATAAACTCACCCAAAGACACCAACGGCGACGGCAGCTTCGCGAAGTGCCCGTTCCTGATCCATCTCCACGAGGGCCTCCGGTCTTATGGTCGCCGTGTTCCTGGGTTGTCGCTCGTTCTGAACGGCTGCAACAGAATGAGTGGGCATCGTTAGCCAAACAATCGACGGGACTTCAAAATCTACAATTGATCACCGCGAGCGACTTTATTTACAGAATTCACCCCTTCGACCGACTGAATAGCCAGGCCGTCCATTTCAATTTGTATTCGAGTGCGATCCCGTAATCGCTTCTAATTCGTTGTCCGCGGGCCTTTTTGCCAGTCGCGAGTCGGCCCTGTCAACATTGTCAACATTGTCAAGACTGTCAAGACTGTCAAGACTGCCGACATAACCTCCCTGCGGCAGGAGGCCCGCGCCGTCCCCAATGGGGAAGGACGACGTCGCTGACAATGAAGCGAGGAGGAACGCCTCCCTTTTCGCTTTTCGAATCGACGTAACTCCGACGTTACGTCAGGAGACGCAAGCGTCTGCATATGACAGGATGAATTTAGCCGGACATCCAGAAATCGCATTCATTCTCTCCCCGCCATAAACTCCGGAGCGTTACGCAACTCCCATGCAAGTTATTAAGCCATGTGATTCATTTTTAATACGTGCACAGTGTCTGGGAACAACTCGAGAGACGAGAGAGAGAGAGAGAGAGAGAGAGGCCGGAAGCTCGTGGCAGAAAGGGGAGGAAGAAGGACGCGAAGAGGCTGCTGCGGCAAGTCAAGAAAAAAGCGTCGCGGCGCCGTCCGCGTCTTCCTCGTCCGGTTCGAGTGAGCAAATTTAAAAAAAAAGTCCGCGACTGACGTGACGCCGTCAGAGATACGTGACCGACGCCCGGCGTCGCGTTACATAATTTTCCAGCCGTTTAGAGAATCCAAGCATGAGCGACGCTCTCGAGTAATTCCGTAATAATAAAAACGTGCCGACTCGCTCTACCTTTCTGCAGGATGCGTCGCGTAATGGGGACTCGTCGTCCTCCTTCGCAGAGCGGCCGTACGGATAGGTAGAGAGAGAGAGCTGAAGAGAGAACGATAAAGAGCGTGAGCAAGACGGAGGCACGAGGAGATAGGGTCGAAGAGTCGACGCTGGCAGCCCTTTGCCACGGCGCCGAGCGTCCCTTTTTTTTTTCTTTTCCGTTTTTTCACTCGCACGGCAGATAAACGTCCCTGGACTCATTTGCATGGGGCGCGACACCGCGGGCGGTCTGCCCAGAGAGCCAGCTTAAAAGCGCGGCGAAACGCATCTCCACGCGCTGTACGCGCTGTACGCGCTGTACGCGCTACGGCCTCGGTCCCTGCCCTGCATACGTTTATTTCCTCCAATTAACCCTTCGGGCGCCGGGCCACGCGACCCGCGCTAACGACCGCACTGTTTACCAAGCCGATGGCGATGCTCCGCCAGGAGCGACCACATACGTTTACACACGTGCTCCAGTACCTATTACGTATACGTGTAAGCTCGCTTGGCTACCTATGTATTAGCGTGGCTGCGTGCTGAAACTGTTGTCGCCAGGACGTCGCTAGGCTTAATGGACGTGCTCGCGGTCGTTACAAGCTAACGATCTAACCATCTGAGGATCTGAGGATCCGGGGACGGCAAAGGGACCAGCGGCTCCGTATTCATTCGTAATTACACGTCAACCCGCAGATTTCGTTTAGGACGTCAGGCGGACGTTCGCTCGTACGAGGGCGACTTGGGCCGGCCCTGATTTATTATTACTGTAGAAAGGCAAATTCTCAAGGAATCCTTTCCCCGTCAATTTCTATTGGACTTCTTTGTGGCTGCTGTCGAGATGCCCGAAAATGGCGATTCGTCTCCTCCGAATCGTTCGGATCGTTCGAGCGACGTCTAGGCTGGATCGGGTGCCGAGGGGGGATCCGATCCAATTCCTGCTTACGACATCAAGTTCGGCAATAAGAAAGTTAGCGTCGTGCGAAACGAGGAACGGGAGTAGGGAAAAGAAAGGGGCCAAGAGAGAAAGAGAGGAAGAGAGCAAGAGAGAGCGGCTTCCCGCCAGGTGCGGCTCGTCTCGAAGAAAGTATTAAGAGTTGAATCGAATCGAGAGCCATGTTGCTCGTTTTTCCTCCCGCCTCTCTCTCTCTCTCTCTCACACTCTCTTCGGATTTCTCTATCCTTCCCTCTTGCTCCTTCTTACTTTACTTTATCGCTTTTCTTTCTGCTCCAACTGGCTGGCTCCGCCTCTACTCAGTTATTTATGTCGCGAACATAAAGGCCCGCTGTCGAACGACGCCGAACGACGCCGAACGACGCCCAGCGTCCTGATTGATCCTCGTATTACTCTCCGAGCGGATAATGTGCCCGGATCCATAACGTTGCCTATTCTACATTCGTCTACCTACACAGCCATCACCTGCGCAACTTGCCGCACGTTCCTTCCCCACCGATCTGTATCTCATATCTCGATATCTCTGCTTCCTCCTGTCCCGCGCATCTCCACGGTCCAGGTACTGATAAAAAAAGTTCAAAATTCGATGAGCAATACCCGTTCGGCCCGAAATGGCAAATATCTTGAAACACCCGATGCGAGTCACAAAGTACATTTGTTATCAGTCGCATTATTCTGACGCAATTATTTTCCCATGCGAAACTCCCTCCGGCGCGAAGACTCGACCTGCCACATTCTTATTATCTTATTATCTCTCTATGTTGATACTGAATCACTTACCGTCTTTGTTCATTCCCATCTGCATACATTTCTTCAAACGGCACGCCTGACATTGGTTCCTGTGAGCCTTGTCCACTATGCATCTTCCAGTTCCTGCCTGACACCTGTAACAATATTAAAAAATGCCGTTATCAGACGTTTTATTTTCTTTTAGCAATGCTCAGAATACACGATAACGAAGGTCGCGGAGCTGTCTTGGACGGGACGAACCCGAGGAACCGCAGGACCAGGGTGGACGAGACGAGCTCAGACACCGATTGGACGAGTACAGGGAAGAACAGGGTACACGCACTTGGCCAAAATCCAAAGTGCGTGCACGAGTGATGGTGTTAAATTCGATTACTTTCATTGTTGGGCTAACCCCGTTATCCCTCGTAGCCGAGGAACATAAAGAGGAAGTCCTTGGGGTCACGTAGCTTCTCCTTATCCTCTTAATCTCGACCAATCCCGCAGCATCCTGAACCCCCAGACCCACCGACCCCGCTGATACCGAGAAGCGCAAAACTTACGAGGGTCATGGGACTGGAATCGATTGAGCTATTTTTTTTTTCATCGATTAATTCGACCCACCCAGTTCAGCCTTTCCTCATTTCTTTGACGATCAAGCCACAGAGCTCCCTGCTGTTCGGTGCAGTTCGCATCGACACGTAACGCTTTCCGTGGACCAGGATTACGCAAAGGATCCTCCGCAGGTTATTGCATAAGGAGCCTTTTTATATCCAGGAACAATAAGAGGAGCAACGGGGCGGCGGGTGGCTGTGCAAGGACGGAAAACCAGGAGAAAAAGCTCGGCTGCGGATTTTTGGGCTCGCGGATCCGTGGCTACCCTTGGTGCGATTTGGCCTGACGTCACTCAAGCACCCTGAGTGCGGGAGAGAGAGAGGAGGAAGAGAGTCCCAGAGAGAACGGAGTGAATCACGTAGGAGCCAGGACGAAGGACTATCTTGTCCCGAGGCAGTGAACGGCGAACACTAAGGGTGGCACGCAGCACGCACCACGCTGCGTGCCGGCGGGGGTCGTACAAATTGATTTGCGTTCACACCCCAGTGGAGCTTGCAGACCTCACTCACCCTCCATTCACCCTTCAGAACCACATCATACATTTATTTACGCATCTCTCTATTCTTCTCGGCCCTTGCCGATTCTTTCCTTTATCGAGTTACGCTCCATATAACCGGAAGCATGTGTTCCCGGTTATCACGCCCGCCACTACGATTCGAACGACTCGCTACCTGGAACAGACGTATTTGCCCGCAGGACTGTTTGTTCCTTTTATTTGGCCAATCGTCGCCTGATCAGTGAACAGCAGCCCGGCGAGAGTCGCTGGTGCATTTTTTTAAATTTTTCCTTCGCTCCAGTTTCCATTTGTCATTTGGTCTCCTATCTGCGTGCGATTCGCTGGGAAATCGCATCGGCACTTTCGGCGTGTTACGTCGATACCCCATACGATCCGGGAGCCTTTCAATCGGCCGACAGAACGGGAGGCTGTGCGGTTCGTATAATCCCGCGATTGTGGGCGCGCGTCGCGACGCGTCGGGACGCATCTGTCGCTTCGAGGCTACGACGAGCCATCAACCCTCGCCCCTTCCGTAATTGGTTATCTGTGCGAAGGCTCTTCAGTCTTTACCGTATTACGGCCATCTGACAGGAATGGATCGTAAAGAAGAGAAGAGCGGAGAGAGAGGCTAAGATAAAAAATGGAAAGCAGAGAAGCAAAGTGGAGCATCCAATGTCGCAACGGTCGATAATTCTTCGGAGGAATCATTTTTTTCACGTATATCAATGACTAACGATGCGAATGTTTAATTTCCGTAAAAATTCTCGTGACTCAGCTACTGTCAATAGTTGTCAATGTACGACAGGTAACGTGGCTTTCGTTATGTTCTCAGGAGCATCGTCGAGAGTCACAAGAGAGACGTCACAATAGGCAAATCGACTCTCACGTGATGTCACGTACGCGAGTTAAATAATTGACAGACGTTTCGATTATCTCTATTATTTCGAATTTGTGCCATTTTTTTTCACCTGGTAGGACTCACTTGTTATTCAACCTAATGTAACGTGCTCAATGTAGATTAATTCACTGGCAAAGGAGAGATGAGCCTGGAGATTGACTACGTGTTGATCGGCAGAGCGTCGCTCGTGTTGTCACACCTGTTTCAACAGATTCCCAGGTATTCTTATACACGCCTAATGCGATAACAGCAATTGGCAACGATCGAACCTTAAGAAAGTGTGACACCGGGCGAAGTGACTTTTTTATACGGCCTCTTGGAGCTTTCAAATAAATTTACCTATTCCCGAGAGAAAATTATTATCCAGCATCCAAGATACCGGCTATCCTCCGTCCCGCGTCGTATGGACCAAATTCCAGTCACGCGCGACGTAAAAGAATTCTCGAATGAGTTTTCGAAAAAAAAAAAATTTACTTCGAGTAAATAGTTTATATATCAAGAACGCAGCATCTCGTATCCGAGGGTACCTCATGTGTGGACAACCCTATGTGGCTGCATATAGACGCATATATACGTATATCAAGATCCTATATATGGATGCTGCACGGGGATGGATCCAGCGGAACAGACAGCGATTCCGGCTGAGAGGGATTCGATGGAGATAGATGGGAATTCCCTGGGGATAGCTTTCCAGAAGAACCCACATCGAACCCATGGAGGCCATCACTTCCCACTAGGTCCTAGTCCGCTTCCTAGGTCCATGCGGACTCATGGACCCGTGCGAAGGGACTAGAGGCCTCGCATTATACCACTGTATTGTTGACGGTATTAACATGAACCCACTCGACTTGAACCACATGGCACCAGGACCAGTTGGGATCAACGTCCAACTGGCTTGTAAACGAACCCTAATTTTTCAACGATACCGTCCAGGCTCCACCGGGGGGGTCCAAGTGGTGCAGGGTTTGTTATGTACACTCGGACTGACCTGTAGATGAGCTTCCGGCGGACGCTTCTTTTGAAAAAACCACTGCATCCGTTACAGGCCAGGATACCGTAATGTTTTCCGGAACTCGTGTCACCACATACGACACATATGAGTCCAAGGCTACGGGGTGGTTTATTGCCGTGTTGGGGTTGCTGTTGCTGCTGCTGCTGCTGCTGGCTCTGACCAAGGAGATGAGGATGACCGTTGCCCAGGGCGGTGAGGTAGGGCGACCGTGCCAGAGGGAAGTCGGTAGGCACCCCGCGACAAAGGGGAACCGGACATTCCTGGACCGAACGGGATGCGTAGGGATCGTGACTGGATGCTGATCCTGTCGCTCCCAGCGGACTGTAGCGCTCTGGCAATCCTGGCGAGATCACGCTGCTCTCTCCGGAATCTGAAAGACACACGGGCCAGCAAGCTCAGATTACTCTCGAATTCGATCGGCACCGAAGGAACAGCCGCGAAAGTCGGCGGAACGTCAACATCGTGACCTATCGTCTGACCTGTCGACTGAAACAATACGTAGCTTTATTGTCGGGAGGATTCTATTAATAAACGACGTCTGTCCGACGGAGGCGACCGCGAGGACACTCGAAAACGTCAACATTCAACAATTATTATCTCGCGGCTCCATGCAGACTTTACACAAATGCCGTGAGCGGCTTTAATGAAAATAGCAAACCATCAAGGACGGGAATACGTTTTATTATGTTTTTACAGTCAAACCAGCTGCGCTCTTCTGGAGTGACCTTCCCTTAGGAAGAGTGACGATCGATTTCCCGCTGTTTTCCGATTTCGTGACAATTATGTCTTATTATTAGAAATTTACTAATTCATTTCCAAGCTATCGCACACGTATATTTCCTAAGTATCTTTTCTACACGGGCTAAAATCCTTTGTGGATTTATCGAGGGTACGTGTATGTATGCTCGGGGTGGGACGGACCCTTGAAAGGAAAGGGCAACATAAAGAGCCTTCCTGATGCCCTGCACCCGACCCTACGCTTTTGATTGATACACAAAAGTGGGGTCGGAGTCACGCGATTGCGTATAAATTAATTGCATTCATTTACTACCCAAATATTGTGGATTATCTTCTGATGGATTTCTGACTTATTCTCTATCGCCCTCCTTCCTGCGCCTCTACCCTAAAATACCCAAGTGCCGCCTCAATGCACTGCTGCGTTATTCCCAATGCTTCATCAGGGACGATCACTGTTGATTCTCAAAATGAGGCTCGTTGATTATCGGTACGTCGGAATATCAAATGATTATGAAAAATTTGAAGAAAAATTTATATTAAATTTCGAAATTTTTGTGGGAGATTTAATTTCAATTTTTTTCATTTTTTTTCTTACGCAACTGTCTTCCTTTTTTTTTAAATACATTTCCTTTGCTTCCCTTGGGGTTTACGCAAGGATTTCGCGAGTCGCTTTGGCAAACAGCATTTACATTATGAAATGAGTTCGTAAAAAGGCAAAGTATAAAGTGCGTCGCGACGCGTCACAAGGCATAAATATGTATAGGTGTTCAGAGACGAAGGGGAGGCTGGGGATCCTACGAGACATTCAATTCGAAAGATCCAAGCAGCAAGGGAACGAAGCGATCCCGAAGGATCCACGCGAACTGCAAACATCTGGAAGTCGACGAAATGCGATTTTCTATCAACGGGGGTGGCTAGTGAATTACTCGGGGTGCCGTCGACTACTGCCTGCCACTTATTTTATTAGTCACGATTTTCATTAAAGCGTGATTTGATGGAATTGTATTTATTGCTCTAACCAATAGGGTTTCACCCTCAACTCTTTGTATACCTATACTACAAACTGCTAGTGCTGCTTCTACCAGTACCAATGCACCCCCCATTCCTCCGTAAGTATTTCCCGAAATTTCATCCCCTTTTATAAATTCACAGGACTCACGGAATTACGAAATATATACACCGTGTGACATAAAAATATTTCAACTCCATAATGAAAATAAGGTCTGAGCCAATTTTTTCGAAATTTTCCAACGTCTTCTCGGTGCACCAAGAAGTGTCTCGGGTCTCGATTGCACTTCGCCTAAGTAAAGCTAGCATAAAAAATGTCACCCCTCTCGCTATCTACACAATAACTAATTCTCATTGCAATTTATCCCCTATTCGTTTATAAGCATCCCTCGATGATCCCATAACATGGGTCGCAGGTGGCGCCTTGGAAGCCGCACCATCCACCAGCATTGATATGCTAATGAAATTTGACACCCCTTGCTGGAAGCCGATTCGCCCGTCACGAAGTCCACTCGACGGAAGCCGATCGATGTATAATTTTTTTTTTTTCGTTTAACCCTGCACCGCATTCCGCTCGGCGAGCAACGACAATTTGATTACTCTAATGGCGTAACGTCGTTGCGCCCTGCCACCCCTCGAATTCGTGCCCCGTAAATAAGTCGCCCTTGTGGATTAAGTGCAAGGATCCTGATTATGAATTGCTGTACGAGCGGACGCGACGAGTCCATACGAGTGACCTTCCTCACGTTCTTCCGGTAGAAACCTAACAGAAGAGAGGCATGCCAAAAACCTCGAAATATAAAAAAAAATTTAATACACGAAATCAAGATATACCTACTGACGTTAATACTAAAAATATAAATCGTGTCAATGTTAATTCATGCGTGACAAATAGTATTGACTCGAAGTAGGTGAATTAGAGATCAACTGTGTATTCAAATTGGCACGTATGACATTTCACTTTTTGGTGCGCGGAATGATAGATCGGCACTTGATTAAATATTGGCAGGACGTCATTATCAAAGAATAAGTCTCTGAATTGAATTATTAAAGACATAGCAGGTAGAAGAACTTTTTTAAAAGGCTAAACGAGCCATCGGGATCGTAACGATAATTAGTCCGAATGGATCGATCGAACGTTAAGGTTTGAAAATCGTACCGTGACGTATGCTGAGCGGAGTCGTGGGACTTCTGGGACGATCCGAGCTGCTTTCGTTTTGCGACTGTTGACGTGGATGATGATGCTGATCATCCGACGGTCCACACGAAGTCGCTCCGTTCATGACTTCTTGCCAGTGACGATTATCCTGTGGACCCGGAGGTGGACCCGGAGGTGGACCCGGAGGTGCGCGGACCTACGGAAGAGATTCCATTTATAGCTTTTGGCTCGTGGGTTATTTCGTAAAGTCGCAGCCAGCACACTCGCACTCGCACCAAGTAGCACCAGGTGCCAGCCGAATGACACTGTTCTCCGCAAAAGAGTCTTGGATCCAACACTTGTCGCGGTACTGGAAAACTAAAGAGTTCACTCGCGCAGCACAGTCGGTCTCTGATAGTAGAAATCACAAGTCACGTGACACAAGCACTTAATCCTTTTTTCATATATTTTTTTTTTTTTTTTCACGATCTCAAATAATTCCAATTAGGATCTGACAATTTACCTACCGATTTCGAGCTCTGGACGATAGTTGCCGATCGGTGGATCGATGGTCCAGAAGGACCGAGAAGGACGATGATAAAAATAAGATGACGAATTACGGGAGACGTGATCTTCGACGGCAGGAAGGAACGTAAGGAGATGATGATTTTGGGATGCGACGGCGACGACAACGACGCTGGCATTGGCGGATGACGCCGGGCGAGTAGTCGACCTGTTAAGAAACGTCGACTGTGACGACGAGGCGATCGGTGACGTCGGCGTCCCGACGGCGAGCGTCCCGGTGCCGTACTCGCGATTGGTCCAAGCGTACTTTTGAAGGCGGGATCAGGAGGCACCGTGGGAAAAACAACAAAAACGGATACGAGGATTTAACCTATAGCCGCTACGTTTGATGTGGCGTCGAGGAGCGTCGCGGCGCTTGCGCGTACCCCGCTATGCGCTGGATGCCAGAATTTCTCCTCTCTCTCTCTCTCTCTCTCGTGCTTCTGTCTTGTTCATCCCATCTCACCCCACTACTATCCACTGCCATCCTATTCCAGCCCTCCTTCGCCCTCCTTCGGCCTTCCTCACCCGATTCCACCCTCGCCCAGCATCTTCGCCAGGATGGCCTCCCTCCCCTCTACCACCCCCTTCGCTCTCATCCTGATCGAGATCCACCACGGCAATTGTTGATCGTTGGCTGCGTAGGGCAAACCAGCTCTGGGGGAGCGAACGGATGGAGCCTCCGTCTACGTTGCCGAAGCAGCCAATTAATTGCAGCCTCTTGTCCTCCTTACTCTTCTGGCTTCTCCGTATCTTTTTCTTTACCTGCCCAACAGAGACAAAGCGTATGGATATATTTTTTATTTTATATTAATTTTACCAAGAGCCTTTATAAGATTTACTAGCAGCAAGGAAAAAAATGGCAGAAATGTAAAGGAGCAACAGCTGGCTTGGTGGTGCTCGCAGATTAAAATGATCGAGGTTCGAAGGATCAGCCGATATTAGGCTATGAGGTTATGGTGCTGGTAAGGATGATCGGAGACCGGGGCGAAGGAAAGATTGAAGTTGCGACTCCTGAAGGAATCGCGTAGCCCGCGTTGTCGTTCGGGGGGGAAGTCGGCGAATGGAGAAGAGTAGGAACCAACGGGAAAGGGGTTGCATTGGAATAGGGGTGGTTATCCGCCATGTTGGATTTCCGTGGACGAGCAAGCGAGAGCCCCTTCGTGGTTTTCCTCGTAATCGGCCGTCGGGGTGTAGCAGCTCCCACCGTTGCCAAGGGGTAAACAGGGGTAAACCACGCCTCAGAGTCCGGCGACGAACCAATGACGTCGAGACGTCGCGACGCTGCCGTCCACCAATAGGATTACCCTCTGACACGGTCTTTCGCCTGTCGCCGACTGTGCACACCCTCGCCAAGATGCTTTTCAATTTCGAACTCCCCGGCGCCTTTCCCTCCACCTCTCAGCCGCTCTGCGCGCTCTTGCTCTCTCTCTCTCTCTCTCTCTCTCTCTCTCTCTCTCTCTCTCTCTCTCTCTCTCTGTCCCTCCGTCTCTCTCTCTCTCCCTCGAAACCCTTTAAGCCTCCAGACGGAATCACCTCGAGAACCACTCACTATGGAAACTGCAATATTTCTCTCGTTCTCTAACTTCTTGCGCTCTCTTATTATTTATCTTCGTTTCTCTCTCTCTCTCTCTTTAAATCCCACGCGCCTCACTCTTTCTCTTTTAGACAATAACGACCCTTGCGAAGACGGGTTGATCGTTATTCTTTCAAAGAACATCCTTTCAGCCAACTCACCACGGTTACATGTCTAGCCTCCTCTCTGTAAGATAATAATGCTTTGTGTTATACGAGTAAAGGTTATTTTGAAGTTTTGCAATGATAACTCTTTGGAAATGGATTTTTTCTGTTTTTTTTTTTATTTGACTTGATTTACGTCGATACGTATTTTGAAATTTTTTTATTGACTCTGGGTAAAATTTTGTAGCAGAGGTTCGCACGTTTATTAGGTACTCGAGGATGCAGATGCTGAAGATGCAGGAGACGGGGAGTTTGAAGATTTTGAATTATTAAAAAAAGGAACGTTTTAAAATGCATCTAGTTTAGAAAAGGATATCAACTACCATTCGACTCGGCAATATATCTTTTTCGTTCTCATACACGTAAATTTCCGTCCCCTCGCACTTGCGGCGTGTATAGCATATTTAAAAATTATGAATCAGGCTCCTTCCTCGTAGAACTATTTTCTATTACCAATAGTTTTTCCCAAGGCTAATGAATGATTTTTCATTGACTTTCGTTGATTTACCATACGTTACTCTTGGCCAAAAATCATTGACAAGAGGAAATTTTCTTACGGGTTTTCTCTGATCGATGGATCAACAGTGACAATTGTTTGGATCACGTTTTTGAAATGACGTCTCTGGAGTCTTTTAAAACACTTCTTCAAGATGCCTTTCAGGCAACTGTGCGCTTAGTGTGGACCTATAGATAGTATCGCCATCTAGCGGCAACCTAAAAGTACTAAGAGCGACTGAAATTCGTGAAATTTTCACTTTTTCTTCCCACGCGGAAACTGAGAGGCTGTAGTTTCTGTCTTATCAGAGGACGATAACTTGCAGGGTCGGTAACATAGTTCGAGGGTTACTTCCCTTTAGACGTTACTTCCCGTAGACAAATAAGATGTCACCGGAACTCAGTGCAGTCAGGAAGAGGTATTATATAGAGTATAGAATAGATAGAAAAGAAATATATATATATATTATTAAAAAAAAGTAAATTTTGATAGAAACCATTAAATTTACAATGTACCACAGTAAATTTCATGATAAAGCAGTATTATTGTTTATTGGTATTTCAAAACAAAAAAAATTTCACTGTAACCTGATTATTCAGCTTGAAATAATATCTGACGATAAACTTGTATTCCTTCGATTATAAATTGATTCACAAAGATTAACTGTAAAATTTCCTACGATGGAATTTCCGAGCTGCCAAGTCATTAAACGCACCAACATAAAAGATGCAGTCAGAAGTTATTTTTGACGCATGAAAAAAAAAAATGCTTAAGAGCAGTACGCGAATAAAGTAAAAGTCACAAGTGGTATTTCCGTATAATAAAGATCGAAGAGACAACTCGATGACAAATTTGCAATCCCCCTGGAATACCTTTCTCCCGTCCACTCAGCATCCACAGTCAAACTACAGTGAAGTCCGTACAATTGTTTTCGAAAAATTCTAACCTCGCGTGACAGTTAAAAAACAAAATAAATTCCCAGTGACTGATGCCAAATTTAACAAAAACCAAGGGTGGTACTTTGCTGAAACAATTTTGTGAAAATTCCAAAGGGATTCGCGTGGCGAGACGGTACTCCTCCAAGATAAATAAATGCCGCGTTTCTATAGTCGGTCTGGGGGGTGTCGGCAAAGGACTCGCCCACCTTCTCAAGATGTACCCAGCCAATATCACAGAGCTCAGACTGTGCAACCGGAGTGACCCTGAGGGCATGGTCCAGGATCTCAGCCACATACCGACTAACGTGAGGACCCTGGGTTTCGCGGGAGCCGAAACCTTATCGGAAGGACTGCGCGATGCGAATATGGTCATCGTGACGACTGGGGTCCCGCGAAAGGGAGACAATCCGAGAGAAGAACTCTTCGAGGTTTCCTGGTGCTTCCACCTGACATAATATACATGCAAAGAGGCACTGGAGTCTCTTCTTAGGCTCGAGTGTTTTTCGCATAAAAATTCTTTGGGGCTTTCCATCGCAAAAAAATATAGGAGCCAGCCGTTCTGCATTCTTAGTCAGAGATTCATCTCGCGAATCCTCTTATTTCTCAAGCTGCATAAACAAACCGTCTAACTTGCTGCCCGCATTACTTTTAGCACAACGCGAACCTCTGTCGAGATGTAATATCAGCTTGCGCGAAGAATTGCCCAGAAGCTTTACTGGCCATCGTATCGAACCCAGTGGACTCGCTGGTACCGCTGGCGGCGGAAGTCCTCAAGCATCACGGAGCTTACTGCGCCGGAAGACTCTTCGGCGTCTGCACTCTGGACCTGATGAGAGCCAGATACTTCTTCGCCGACGCCGTGGGGCTCAGACCTGAGAAAGTATACGTACCGGTGGTCGGAGGTCACTCGGAAAAGACAATGGTCCCACTGTTCTCCAGGAGCAGACCCAGACTCTTGCTACCCAGAGATCAGATACTGGAGCTGACGCAGAAGCTGCGTCTCGCTGGGAAAGGAATCGTCCTGGCAAGTATAATTTCATTATCAGTGGGACGAATCAATGGAGATTTAGCATTAAATAAATTCTCATTACCCAGGCAAAGAATGGTGAGGCTGGTTCTACCTGGTCCATGGCTTCCGGTGCCTGGTACTTTGTCCAAAGACTCTGTAGAGCCATAAACCACGCACCCCACGTCGTAGCCACGGCTTACGTGGAATCCGAGGTGAACAACTCGAGATTCTTTAGCAACGAGCTCCTCCTCGGTCCAGACGGCGTGGAGGAGAATTTGGGCTACGGTCCAGTGAGCGACCTGGAGGAGCAGCTGATAGCCGAGGCGATCATCCATTTGCAAAGTAGTATATCCAGAGGGAAAGAATTCGTCGCCAAGTTCACTGATGACCCTGATGAAAAATAATGACAAAGCCACCGCAGCAGATCCTATGGGATTAAAAAAGGGACGTGAATCGGCTCAGCCCAGCCTGGCCCCAGGAAGTCATCAATTTGTCAAGCGCGTTAAAGAAACATCGTAAAATCGGCGACTCTCGCCGAGGCTTTATTCCTTTTCGGATCAGTCGGTAATAACTCGTGGACTTGTCCGTTGAAATTAAGCGGGACGAGGAGGAAAAGCGGAGAAAAAATCTGTACAAGCCACAGGGACGGTGGGGGTTCACGGAATAACTGCTGCGTTCACGGCATCACGAGCTAACCCTACCTAAGACGCTTCGAACCTCTCGTACGTAGGATATTCTTAAAGCCCCTCTCAGGATCCTCGATGTACGGCACTGCGGACTTCATGCCCCACTGATTGCTGTTAGATAATCCGGAAAAAGAAAGAAAATAGAAAATCAAGAAAATTATCCCTCCGAGTCCCCGAGAGAACTTTACCAGATCGCCGAGTGCGTAATTTGCGAATGATCTTATAGCAGCGGACAGGACGCCACGGAGTAGGTGGCCAGTAGTGGTACTACAGGAAGAAACAGACTAAGGCGATGCTAATGAGAGTTCCTATCGTATTAGCAGTATCGACTCGTTTGCATGAAATTACCGACCGGTACCCATGTCGGAATCGTTCTTAACGAGTAGCTAGGAAATAATAATAATTAAAAAAAGAAAGATAAGAGAGTGCTTCCAGTACACGGTGAAAATCCAGTAACCAATCGTACCGTCGCTTCCATCCGGAAACCACGAGTATTAATCGTACTATCGTCCAGAGAGGATCTTTTTTTTAACCGTACAACTTGTTACCGACAATGGATACTCCAAGAGATCCACCAGTAAGCTATAGAGATAAATTTTAATCTGCGCCGTTTGACTCTGCCGTGAAACTAGATCGTGGCACGAGGATGGGATCGCCTGTCGGCGATGTCAGGATAAAGAGAGATCATTAGGAACGGTCGACTGATTGGCGCGCGGAGTCTGGATGCTGGAAAAGCTGCCGGCTTCTCCGGCCCTCGGGCCGATCTCTCTTAAGGTTCATGAACCCTATCGTTAATCACCCTGGCGTAGCGCGCTATGAGAATGGGTAGCGGATCTCTACTTCTGTATCCATGATCTTAGTGGGCATGATGAATATAGTGAATACGGTGAATATAGTGAATATATCGGATACGGTAGATACAATGCATACAGAATGTGGTATTATGCAAGCCAAACGTCATATGGTCTGTGCTTATAACACTGCTCTCTTCTCTCGAACCACCTCCTCCTATTTACTATCTGCTATCTCTTAGCTCTGATCTATTTGCTGGACCACTCCTCGCGATGTATCGTACTCGAACGAGCCATCGGACTGATGCAACTCTATTAATGACCGCTAAATTGCCTTTCAGTGCCGGCTCCTTGCGCGCCACTCAAATTGGCGCAATGCCGATCTGCAGCATCTTCCATCGAAACTAGAAAATAGAATGATCAATTTACTCTACAGTTATTCTTGGAGTTATTTTCTGGTTTTTCTTTTTTTTTTTTTTTATTAGCATATTGGACTCACGGTTTTCATATTTGCTCGGGCATTTTTTTTTTTAATGTTCAAGTAGACGCGATTTGTTATGACGTTTAGAAGTGGGTGGAGGGGATTGGTGTCGATGCGAGTTAAATCGATTTCTTGGAACAGCGCATGGAGAATCGATTCGCAGCCCTGTTGACTTTTATTGCTTGTTAAAGTATCCGAATATAGGACTTGCCGAGACTAATTTTCAAAGTAGTTGCGAGAAATGATATTACGTGAATAGTGTTTCATGACTGATCATATATATTTGTAATTTTCAATTGCGCAAAAATTAACGTTTAAATTCTATGTACGTGCGTATGCTATACATTTCAACGTGGGGTTACAAGCTGAAGGGTGGTTTCCCTGGGAAGTACCAAAAAATAAATAATTGGGATCCATCAGAATGCACAGTGAATCTATGGCCCAATGGCTTGTGACCTGCGGGTTCGATTCCCGATCAAAAAATTGTTTTTTTCAAAAATTGTTACAATCAGTACCAAAGTGCTACGTGGTACGTGTATGAAAGGGATCTTTCATTTATATTTAGGAGATGAGACGAAATAGAGTATTTATACGGTTCTTCGATTACTTTCAAGTATTTTTAACTGTTCATATCTCAGCATTGACCTATGTGCAATCGTTATTTTGGGAACTGTTTCTAAGAAGCTTTAAACATTCTTCCGAGCTTACAAAACTTCTCACTTGTTCTCATAGACGAAAGTAACATTTTTGGGATGACAGTTTGCAATCTGACAGATGCGGCGAATACTTCATAAAATAAATCCTCCTCTTGTGGATTTTACAAAACTTAACGACTCAAAGCTGAAATTGAAATTCCTCTCGCGTCTTTGCGCCCGGCACAGCCGCCAAACGTTCATTTCTGTGATACCAAGACGATCGGCTGAAATTCTTAATGACACTGACGACTGGCACGTGTTGTGGGACTAGCAGCATAATTATTATATCATCGTTTGACTTTAAATAATTCCGTAGAATAAGATATGAAAATTTAAAAAAAGGGATTCGTGAATAACAAATTTTCAAAAAAAAAATCTTCAAGGATTTTTAGACTACAGTCTGCAATGTGTCAGCCTATACTTTTCTTCTTTTACTCTCTCTTCCATCTTACCTTCCATCTCTGTGTCTCTCTCTCTCTCTCTCTCTCTCTCTCTCTCTCATTCTCTACCCAAATCGCCTTCGCGAGAGTCGTAACTTCAAGATGATTGATGCATCATTAATCTGACCGTTTAGGAACGCGTAAACGTGTCGTTGAGTACCCAACATTCATTCTCTACCCAAATCGTTACTCTCTCTTCCATCTTACCTTCCATCTCTGTGTCTCTCTCTCTCTCTCTCTCTCTCTCTCTCTCATTCTCTACCCAAATCGCCTTCGCGAGAGTCGTAACTTCAAGATGATTGATGCATCATTAATCTGACCGTTTAGGAACGCGTAAACGTGTCGTTGAGTACCCAACATCCTATTGAATAGCTCTCTGTGTTTAGGTCGCACGTTTATGAAGTCAGTTTCCTAACCTGTGACCGACGATTAGCTTCCCACTGCCGACAGCCATTCTAAAGATGGATATTCGTAATTAGTCTCAGTGATTCGTCTTCTCGTGCCTTACCTGTTTCTCTCATTCTCTTTGCTCTTTTCTTCTGTCCCTCAATGTATCCAGCGCATCCACGCCAATTTATCTATAGACTGAAAAGAAAACGTCAACAGTCACAGCGCGTTTCTAACCTCGCATAGAAATGTCATGGTACGTCGGAGTTTTCGTGCGATTCCCGCCGCTAGAATAAACCAAACGGCAGGAGATTTTGATTTGACGGAAAAGATCGTAGCTTAACGAGGATTCACGAAGTGCGGATGTGGCAGAGACTGTGAAATACGTATGCACTTACGTAGGTACGAACGTCGAACCGTCAACGGTGCGTGTTGATTCAGACACGACGTGTTGATATTATTACGGGAGATTGATGAACTCTGCTCACGTATTGACGTTAACGTTAAATCAACTGATTGGACGCCATACAAGCACGGAAGCTTCCTCTGGAGTTTCGTAATTGAACCTTTTCAAAAAGTCTGGCATCACTGACTCCCGTACCACGTCGGTAATTTACCGACCCGACGTTTCCTCGGTTAGTTCCAGTTTCGAATTCTCCGTCGTGCAGTATCGTTTAGGTAACCTTAAAACAACGTGTAGACCGAAGCAATCGTAAGGAGCTTTCGTCAGGTTATGTGGTTTAGACGTTTAGAGAGTAGATACGCGCTTTGGCAAAGATCGAGAGGGAGTTTCCTGAGAATTGTCTCTTTATTTAACCTCGGTCTAGATCACGTGTCTAAAATTAGTCAACCCTCTGTACTGACACGAGAGTACAGAGTCACGAAAAAGTTGACTTGCGTAGTGTTAATTGAAAATTAAGAAAAATTTCCATCCAGTCATTAGTTCGATTCTTTTATTAACATTTCAACAAATTTCTCTTATCGGATAAACAATTTTTATGTGAACAGGTAACAATTTTTATGGGACTTTAGTTATTGATATTGAGGATTTTGATATTTTTTTCTTATTTCACTCGTCTGAAATATGGCTCGTACATGCCAGGTGACGCGTTGTCATGGTAGCGCCTTAAGCTGCCTCCACACTGGCGCACTCGCAGCCTCTATAAAGTCAGTGCTCGCTCAACGCTTGCCGTCAGTTTTACATTAGAGTTCTCCAAAGTATGAGACGCACGCGGTTTCTTATCTCGCTTCCATAAATTCACAAAGATTCGGGTATGATAAAGGAACCAACAATACTGCGTCACGCATACCTGTCCAGCTACGTAACGGTGTCAGCTTGATTTCCCGTACACGAGAGTGTCGATTGAGTCGTTAAATTTTCAAAATAACATTTGAAGAATCTTTTTCGTGTAAAATTCATTAGAAGTGTATGGCCCATTGTATATACGTGTTATCGCGGCTGAAACGGAATCAATGCGGTGTCGATAACAATATTAATAATTTATAAGGAAGTCGGAAGAAGGAAAAGAAACGACTCGCCGGTCTCTGCGTGTCTTTGAGATTCTCCCGGGTCTCACTGGAAATAAAATTAGCCTTGCAGTGATCGCGTGAAACTTTATTAATTTATTATTCGCTATACAAACGCTTGACCCGGCTATTAGCTAGGCCCGTTTTCATTAAAGGGAGTTTATGCTCTCTAATTAATGGAGCCTTTTTAATTAATCTACCGAGTCCCTAATCTCATCAAGACGCAACTCGGCGATGCTTGGATGCGTGGCAGAAGATGCAATGAAATTCCGAGTGCATTAGCTTCCCTCGTCTATGTATATTTTGACATTAGACTCGAGACAATGAAAACTTTGCCAATTTCTTGTTGACCCGACAACATGAGATATTCATGAACAAAGGTGAAAGGCCGATGCAACAGGTAAGTTGCATATACGAGGATATACGGTATCCGTTAATTTTTCTCGTTGACACGATAAAGATTTTTTATATGAAATTTGAAAAAAAAAAGTCCAATATAAGACATATCGTAAATATGTTTTTGTAAAGTTGCATCGACCTCACGCAATTTGAAAAATGTAATTTTCTAAAAATACGAAAAAAAAAAAAGAAACTAGTACCAAAAAACGTGAGTGTAGAATATGAATGAAGTAAATGGGAAATTAGGTATTGCTATAGGCTCTGTAAAAAGAAAATATTTGTACACGCCTCGTATACGTGTAGGTAGGGTGTTTAAGGCGGGAAAAGGGGGCGAGTTTAAAAGCCTTCGGCACTGCGCGACACGGTATTGTCACGACAGTGGCAATAAAATAAACTAAAGGCGCGCGCGGCCAGTTCCTGAGTTCATAAGTAAACATAGAACTAATTTATCGAAGCGTGGTGTCGCTCTTCATGGAATTCGTTATTTGTGGAGTCGATTTTAAAAATAGCGGACAATTCGGCTCGCGGCCGATATCACGAATTCCCAGGTATTCCCACCTACGCCCACGTGTTCCTACACGAGTCCCAGCTCCGTCCACAACCTATCCCTACATCTTTCTTACAGGAAGATCCAACCGCTTACACGTACAGCGACGCTACCAAGCAAAGTCTCATTAAGGCGATTTCCATGTCTACGTACGCAACGTGCGTGATACGTGCCACGTTGTATGCAAGGAGGAAGAACCCAAGTAGCCCTGGGCTATGTACATATGTAAAATTCCGAGCGTTCAATTGCCTCGACAAGGATTCCGCGAGCGAGTCAAACGAATTTCGCAACCGCGCTTTACGTGTACCCACTGACGCACGTGAGAACGAACCTTAAGCCTAGGAATACCGGACAGGATACATATCGTAGTTGTCAATCTTACGTCAGGATGACAGAAATATTTGGACACGGAATATTCGATTACGATTACAACCAAACGGAATTTTAGCAATGCGGATTCTCCGTGTCCTCCCGACGAGCCGGTCAATTAAATCGCCGATTAGATATGCGCATTGCGATTAATGCGTAGCTGCACCTGCTGCTGCCCAATTATTCACCGCAAATCCGGACACGTGTTCCATCAATTAATTCTCGTGTCTATATTTATGTTTTCTATTTTTTTTTTTTCAAGATTCCACGAGGATGTCAAATCTGAATTTTGGCTAGAACTCAACGAATGTCACATTTTGTGACACACTGTGATAACATATCGGTCAGCTTTCCCAGAATTGACAGTAATGGGCGTACAGTGAATTACGTGACAGTCATGTGAATTGAGTGAACATCGGTCTTATCCAAAGTTTTCGCAAAGATCCTTCGCGGACTGTTTATCGGTGTGAAAGCGCTTGAGAAAATATGAAAAATCAAAATTTTCATTAAACTACTCGATCGTGCGACAATTCTTGGAAATACCAAAGGAAGACATCGTTCCAGAATGCAACGACTATTTCTCCCACTGTTACTTCTCTGCCTGCTGGTAAGACACAATTTTATATTTAACACGACAAATAAGCAAAGCCAACAATACGCAGATAAGAATTTACGAGAAATCGAAAAAATGTAATTTTTTTTTCAATTCTAATAGCTAATATTCTATCTTCGAGCAAGACGATAGTCGTTTTTTGAGGTAGTAAAAAAAATTACAACAACAGACAATTTCGTTGTAAGGAGAGATAAGGCATGAAAATCTTAAGAGAGCGTTCCCTTATCTGAACTCTCGTTGAAAGTGTATTCTGTAATGTGTACAAGACACACAGTTCGTCTAAAAAGGTAGACATACGTAACATACATCCCAATCCCTTAGAGTCACGTAGCAGCGCACGTTAGACACGCCGACGAACTGGTGAAGTTTCTCGCAAAATAAATTTTCTAAAAGAAGAATGAGACGAGGAAAGAAAAAAAAAAAGAAATCGGCAGCCATCGTAACTCCTATCGCATACGTGGGATCGTCCATCGTACGTAAACATACATACGTACGTAATAAGCCACGTGAGTGGTTACGTAGTCATTTTCGAATTTGAACGGAAGACCGATCGAAAAATGCCGGAGAAGAATTTTTTTATTAGAATTGAAATGAGTTACAATCGATCGCGCGATCCGTGATATTAATTTGGTCCAGCACGATACAGCATCTCTCCAGCAGAATTCACTGACGTTCATCCATGAACGTATATACATATATATATATATCATAATACCTCGTTGCACGAAAAGTGTGGAACGATCTTGGCAACGATCTCAACCGACGAGTCCTTGAGTTTTGAATCAGTCTGTACCGTTAGAATGTGATAACAATGATTCTTCAATAATTTTAACTCCCAATCACGATCGCGCGCATAGCGCCGTTACAAAGGAATTTACGTTCTTTCAATATTCCTATTAGACGGTCGAGACCCACTTGCGGCAATAACGAATTTTCATCAATGATATTCACGAGCTTCCAACTCGCTGACCTAACATCGATGTAATTATTGCGTCACGGTATAGCGAGATCAAGTTCGATTCTACGCTATGACTGATCAATGAGCTTCCATTTACTATCGTTGGGTATCGCGATGAAGAAGCTATAGTGATAGTTGGTAACGCTGCGAGAACGATTATAATTCTGAATGGTGTCGCTGGAATCGATGGCTCCGTTTCGTGGCTCGAGCAGGATCCAGATAAGATAAGGAGGTATATAGTGAGCTAGAGAATTTTATGACTGTACTACTCCCTGTGTTGGTGTAACGGTCTTCTTCAGGTAAAAATAAGAAATTACGAAAAAGTTATGAATAACGTTAGATTGGCCTGACGAAGATTGTGGTACGGTGTATATAGGTTTATATGTGTATGGGTGCCAGGCATCAGAGGCTAGAGAATAGCGCAGGCAAGAAGAGGGTGAATTAACGCAAGAAGGAAAACATCCATTAAGATTCCTCGGTAAGTAAGGATGGAGCGTGTGCATCTGTGGCACCCTGTGCGCGCGAGGCCTATAAAGCGTATCTATAGGAAACGTATATAAGGTGGCGCCTGTCGAGAAATATTAACCCTCAATCGTCTTGATCGCCGGCGGTCTTGACTATTGCGATATGACGTAACTAAAAAGGTTAAGCGCGTAGAAGCAGCTTCGGGAAGGCAACGCGCACAAGGCATCCAGCAACCAGCAACAAGTAATCAGCTACCGTCTAACGTAGCTGCTAATGCGTATTCTTAGAACGGACTATCTTTCACCAGCCTGCAACGTTCATCCTTGCTACTTATTAGATTCTACGTATAATACGGTCTGTTTGTTACTTTTCATATAATGCCGTAGAATGCATTGAAAAATTGAGGAATCAGTCGAGTGCCCGTAGACTTGGGTTTTATTTATTAAAAAGTAACCGAGAGCCGAATTACCGTGGCTCCGTGCTTTGGGCAGATGGTTTATATTTTCTGGTGACTGGACGAGCCTCAAAGTATTTTGACTTGGCTGACAAATTAATTTATTAGTCTGCTTCGCTGACGTCTCTTTGCGCGATATAAATAATTAATGGAATCGTAATTATTTAATGTACGGACATTGTGGAAATCTTCAGCGGGTTTTCGTTCCTGTCAAAGCATGTGCCCTCCTTTGGCAGCTGCGGCCATGTGGTACGGAGATCACGTACGTGGATACGTACAAACGCGTGTGGTACTGATTGCCAGTATCTTTACAATAAATCATTCCGCCATTCCATCCCACCTTAGTTCACTCCAGCGCCACTACCGTCCTTACCGTAATAATAATCATTATCGTGACCGTCCAGTTTCTTCAAAACGCCCTTAACGTTCGACTACTTCAATTTATGATTTTTAATTTTCACGTCTTTTAGATTCTATTTTTTTCCCTTGTGTTTTTAACCTTTTAAATAAACTCCTGGGTTTATTCTCTTTTGCATGACTTCGTAAATAGGATTATCATTCGTACGAGAGCTTACTGCTAGCTCGTTGCGACTAGGATTTACTATTTGCTCTAAGGCCACAGAGAGACCGGGCGAACTCACGACCGAATACAAATTGTGCTTGTCAATCGAAATCGGATTGGTAACGCAGCGTTATGGCTATTTGGCTGTGACTGGTCAGTGGGTCGCAACGCAATTAGATGCAACTCGTGGCAGTGCAATTAATAACGCAAGAATACGAGGGCAAGCGATTCATAAAACTAGCCTAATCGTCTATTTGACAAACGAGGGAGGCCCGAACAAACGGACCCATTGTACTGTTACGGCTGGCCCATTTGTTACCATCATGATTTTCAAACGCCTTACACGCAACTCGCAACGCTTTGTCTCCCGTCCCCTCTCAATGTTTCCTAGGATTCGTCGCCACTTTTCTTACCTTTCTTTTCTTTATATCTCTCAGAGGTTATGGTTGCCGTTGACACTTCTCGTACGCCGTCGCTACTTTCGATCCTTCCGCATTTAATTCCTCTGTCGGACGCAGCGACTGTGCTGCCATCTAGCCAGCGGCGGTGCAATGAAACTTCACGATTTGTCAACTTACCATAAATTCCTCGTCGATCATCGGAATCATTGATAAAGATGACTCTTTCAATGGAATGATCATATGCTAAGATCCTCACGATCTTATGCATCGTATCTATATGAAAAACACTCAGCCTCAACTCGATGCTGGAAGCTCGCAGAGTTTTTGATAAACACGATAATAATTAATCTCAACCAATGATAAGGGATCCCACGTAATATGAATCTTTCCATAGAACGATGATTCTTAATAGCAGTAGACTCAAAAAAATCTTTCAACTTTCCTCATTTTTCTCTCTCATCCCTCTCCAATTCCTCTTTACTCTCCCTTTTTTAATTTTCCTCAACCTCACACACGGTCCTACACGAGTATCTATTTGCAACGCGCGCTCCGTCACACTTGTTGCTTCGCGCTCGATTAAATTGGACTTTTTTACATAAAGCCACTCCCTTCGCGACACTCCTTGTTCTGATTGGATTAACCTGGGATCGATGTCAACTTATGTCAATGTACTCGCGCCTTGCTTTTGGCCCATGATAATTCGATGAATATCGCATGAGCGAACTTCTGGCGGAATAATGGAAAAAAGGCAAATCTCAGGTAACAAAATAAAATTCGCACAATACATTTTGATATTCGCATATCAAACTCTGCCTCGCCCAGCTATAAATATATATATATATATATATACAATCGTACAAGTCGAATAAAAAAATGTTCCATCTTCTTATACCGTATTGTAATGTATTTAATATTTATGCGTTACGAATCGTCACGTGGCGCACCAGCATATGCCAAGTAGCTCGAACAACACTTGTAACGTCCCAAGAAACGAAATACTGCTCGCTCGTAAATTTACCATTAATGTCTACTCGGTAATGCAAGTGGGTTGCCAGGATCCCCCCATGTCACAACGTGTTTGCCCTCAGATAAGAAGAGACCCGCTGAAACTGTGAACGTGCATTGTGCCACGTGATTTTATTTCTTTTATATACATCTTTTACACACCATAGGACGAGCCTAAGCGATAGGAGTGGCTGATCTTATTTCGAAAATGTTGACTGTCAGGAAATCAAAGGGAATTCCTTCCCTATAGATGTATACGTATACATACCCGTTTGTAGGCGGACACCACATAGCGTAAGCACTCAGAAAAGTGTTACGCGTGGCGATCTCGTAAAAGGTCGTTCACAAAAATAACAGTCCAAAAATAAAGCCGATAACGATGTGATGCCTCGGGGTGGAAGTTCAACATCGTTAATCTGGATTACAGGCCGATGTTGTGTTTATCGCGAGACACCTAAGCCCACCTCGTTAACTCCTACTGGCTTCGTCAAATTTGCCTTCTGCCCTGTGGCCGCTTACTAATATGCAACGGTATTCCGCCCTTTTTCCTATCCTCGTTTCGTCACTTCGTTCCTCCTGCACTCGGTCATGTTTTTTAATTGAAGTTTCCCGTCGGTAACTCAGGGATCCTTCTTACCACTTCTTACGGTACTGTCCAACACAACTGGCGATAAAAATTAATTTAAAAAAAATTTTTTTAAAACTTTAATTACAAAAATGGCCTAACGAGTGTTCTCTTATTGTTTATGTGTCTCCAATGCATGAATGCACGTACGTAACTGTTGGTCATTTCGCGTATTTCCTTAGTTATTTCTATTGACTGTTTCGCGTGAAAACACGAATTGCAGTGCAATTATTCTTAGTACGTGGGTGTAAGTTGTATACTTTTCCGGATGGGGCACTTTGGCTTTAAAGCTTGAACAATTAATGAGGTCCTCGACTCCGTATACAGAATTTATTTTTCTCGACCTGACTATATACAATTTCAGTAAAACGGGGAAAAAATTGTTTCGCGTCACTGAAATACGTAGAATTTATAAAAAGAAGGACACTGCCACGAGATCCAGCTGCCATGAGAATAAACGAAAGAATTAACCGAGTTGCACTTTACTTTCGTTCCAGCGTCGCGCGGACATTCCTGCCTCGTATATTTATTTCGGATTAGCCTGACTGAGACGACGTGCGATAATGCTCGCGTAAATTCAACTTTATTCGACCATTCGGTTTAATTCATGGACTTGCATTAGCATACACTTCATTTTAGTATACGTATCAAGAGTCAGAGCCTACGATGCATTTTAAATGCACCTCACGTCCTTACTTTTCGTCGGAGGCTTTACCAAATTTCTTTTCAGCGGCTGTATATTCCCCGGGCAACAATTTATTCTGTACTTTACGATATATCTCTGTTTGGTAGATACTAAAAAAAAAGCTATCCAGCTTCCACGGGACGGTCCTCTTTGACAGCTGTCATGCGATAGCTTCGCCAATTGGCAAAAGAATCTTTTCCTCCTATTTAAAACCATAAGCACGCGTATGAATTTCGCCCCATACAAAAATGAATCCGGCAAACGCACGTGTAAGCAAGTCAAACTTCGAATCAGTTCGATACACCAGAGGATAATGTTTATTGGCAGCATCGAAACTACAATAAACCAAAAATTAAGATCCTGAATTCCCCAGTGGAGAAGATCCGGTTTAAAGAAATTTTACGAGTACCCGCGTATCACGTGTCAAGCTTCTCGTCCAATGGGCTGATCGACAAGTATCGAATAAAAGAATTAATTCCAGCATCAAGAAACCCATAAGACGACAGTCCTCATGAGTAACGACATTACTTGTTGCAGAATCTAATGACGATTGGGACTGGACGTCTGATCGATGGAATTTTCACGGAGCCGAGATTGGAGCCTGGATACAATTTGGTGGCGACCATTCCGCGCGGAGCTTCCGCACTGAACGTAACGGAACTACGTCACACGCAAAACTATCTCGGTAAAGCACATAAGCCGCCACCTTGCGTCACTCCATCTCGATACGCTGTAGCCAAAGTCAGGTTGCAGAATTGAAAATTGCAAGAAGATGCTGCAGCTGCTGAGCCTAGCAGACGACAAGCTATAAATTTTAAATATGCCTGTACCATTATGATTACAATATGTGTATCCGTGAGTGCTTTCCGCGTGCGTTTAAATAACGTTGACAAGCCCTGCGTAAATCTGCGCGATCGACAAGGATCGTTCCGACCTCAATGAATCTTTGGTCAAATTTATGAACGACACTGACCTACCCGACAGCACCTGTCAGAAAGGAGCAAATTTTACGACCTGCTCCTACAGTCACTGCTAAAAATGATCCCGATAATCCGGACTGACCCTGCCCATTATGGGTTTCCTCTCACGTGCTGAGCTTGTTCGAGAAACATCCGGTTACCGGAATCTTTTTTTTCGATCTTAAGAAATTTCGTAAATTCATCCAAAGGATTCACTGCGCTACCGGTCGATCTCCCTGATACGTCGCTCGGTGTGCATCAACCCAAAGTCTCACTCGCGTTCGGGTCTTATGCGTAGCTGAGTGCGACTTGCCAAGATAAAGGCGCCGCTCTGAAACGAGTAGCCGTTATATTACGTGGATAGTGAATTGCTTCGTTAACGACACCGCGGATCCTAAGTGGGCGATAAATAAAGGCGAATGCCCAAGAAATCAGCGAGGTTACGCTTACGAAAGCTCTACGGGCGGTCAGTCGGCCACTTGGCCGGTTACTCCTTGGTCTCTCCCTCTCGAGCGACCTCGACGTTGTACGTGCTTCCTACAGCTCGAAGTAGTGCGTTGCGTATGCACCGTTAGCAATTGCTCTCAATGTAAGACGCATTGACGGAATTAACGTAGCGGCAACCGTCGTAACTGCCCATTCGTCAATTTCATTGGTCAACGCCCACCGGTCGGTTCGACGTGCCGCTGGGTTAGTTGGTAGGGCGCCTTTAAGCTTCGCGATAGAAAATTACGAGTTTCTATAGTAACGACCAATAAGGTACGGTTGAGGTCTGTTTAAGTTTTTCCTCTCCGATCGTATACTCTTCCTTGTAAAAGCGATCGACATACTTATTCGATCGCTTCACGGACAATTAACCCAGGCTATGGTATTATAATTGTGGGTCACCCTTAAGGCGCGATATCGACGTGCGATCCACGCTGCTTGGCTGAGCATGAAAATAATAAAGGGAGCTTGTGGCACTTTGTTCGAGAACACGGTGCAGCAATGCTGAGTTATGCGTCTGGAGTTTCGACAGTGTCCTGGGCGACAGTCGTTCGAACCGATTGAAAACGCGTCTTGCTCGACAAGATAAGGCAAATAGCTCGGGAGTAAATAAGAAATAGTGAAGCGAACGGCACGTTCTCGGGCGACCGGCCAAGCCTCCTTTAATCGCACGCACCGATGCAATATGCAAATCGATCGGCGCCTCTAACGGCCAGCCACTTACTTTACCTGTCGTTTCAGTCCTCTTAACGCGCCGGATTAACGAGATTAACGAACTCATGGACGTCACTGTCGCTTACATGCGGATTCAGGGAAATGCATTAATTCCTCGTCAAGTTGATATTTAACGTTCAAGCGATCGCACGAAGTCGACGGAATTTTGCCAATGAGAATTTTGCAATTTTTTTGAATTTTTTTTTTTGAGTAAACACATTTTTTCCTTGAAAATATTCGTCATTCGTGTAATAATTGTTCCAGCCATAAGGCTAAGGGACGGCAGCTTCCTTATCAATGGTAACTACAACATCAATTGGTCTGGCGAGTACGAGGCAGCCGGCACGACTTTTGTCTACTTGCGACAAAGTTCCCAGCACTTGGAGAGTTTCGCAGCAGCTGGACCATTGACCGAGCCTATTGACGTTATGGTAAATAAATGATCAAAGCTTCTCTCGTGGAGAAACCAGGACGAATGGAAAGTGCAAATCTTCCAGAGACGTAACAAGGAAATTGACAAGTAGAAAGAGTGGCGTCGCAGCCAGCCAAAGTGAATGTTCTAGAATCGTAGATACTCGAGATAAAATAACATACGAATGCGGGTGGTCGATTATCTGATAACGAATACTCCCAATTAGAGTGGAACTCGTTAGCAAGTACGTTAAACGCACGCGAGGGACGCTGTTAGATCCTATAAATCGCTCGCTTCACGTACGATCGATCGATATCTCAAATTCCTCGAGCCTGTCTTCTACCAGACACACGTGGATCCATTCAGCAAGTTATGCAACGAGCCGCGATACTCGTCTTGGAAATGCATCATAATTTCCAGCGAAGCCGCTGAGAGAGCGATGCATCTTTGTTTAGCGAGCCATGTTAAATCTGCATGGACCAGAAGTCGTTTTATTCGCATAGGCGCCTGCGCGCATGCGGCTAAGGACGCGATGCATTTAATGCAGCCAATCCACTAGGCTATCGGAAGGTTTATTGGCCCCTTGGAAACTGCCGGTATTAGCATTTCCATCTATCTATCTATTGGCTGTGTATCATTGAGTAAGTGGGTTAGACTCTGGTTAAAATCAAATCGGCATCGCATAGAATTGCAGAGAATTGCATACAGTCAATACTGCGCAGGCTGAATTTCTAGCATTGCAGTCAATGACGCGTTGGATGCATCAACCGGATCCAATAATAAATCTGATCTGCTAGCCTGGTTCCATTGCATTATTCTCCATCCGTTTAGGTCCTGTACCAAGAACCGAACCCTGGAATCGTCTACCGTTACGTAATGCCACATGGTCCGAATCCATTGCAGCCGAATTCTCGAGCGACCTACGGCGCAGGTAAATAGGTACCTAACCTGAAAGTTGCAAGGAATTGCATTAATTGTCACGCGACTTTATCGAGACCCTCTTCCTGTTACAGCCCTGGGAAAGACTTCCGACTTCACGCCGCCAGGTCCTCATCAGAGAAAGTGAGTAAAAGCGATGTCACACCCGGACAATGCTTTGAAAATTTTTAAGAAGCTCATCAAAGTGGAATTGCTCTTTTGACCTTAACGAAAATTTCCACTCCGCGTACTTCGTTCAGTCGAACAGACTGTTTTAGCTCAAGATAGCTTCCACCGTTACAGGGCAGAGCCAGGTAGTCCGATGGTCCACGATGAGCCTCCAGCGCCACCGAGGAGGTTCCGAAAGAGGAAGTTCGTCTGGAAAGCAAGCGGGTTGACGGAGTGCAGTAAATCATGTGGCGGAGGTAAGGAATTCTTCGATGAACTTTTTACCAGGCTAAGAAACGCGGACGATGAACCGTCTTCATTGCGTCTAGGTGTTCAGAGCATAAAATACATCTGCGTCCGTGAACTGACTCAGGTACAGGTGCTCGAGAAAAGATGTCACGCTTTGGAGAAGCCAACCTCTTCTGGTGTAAAGTGCAACATCAAGCCATGCCCGGCAAAGTGAGTTCGATATGCGAGAGTAATGAAGAATGATTATTCCAAAATTATATTATTTTTCTATCCGTTCAGATGGCGCAGTGGACCCTGGAGCGAATGCTCCGTTAGTTGCGGGAGCGGTATACGTAAACGTGAATTGGAATGCGTCCAGGAAGTCAATTCCGTGCTGACGATCCGGGTAGCCGACGGTGCTTGCCTAGACCCAAAAACTCTTCCAACGAGCGAAAGCTGCACGATGCCAGAGTGCGACGAGCGTGGGAAAATCGCTCAGTCGAATCTTCCGTCGCCATATTGGAGCGTCGGAGGATGGTCTTCGGTATTTTGCCATCCTACTGTCCCTCTTTCTGGAGCTTCCATGAAATTTCTCATCCTTATTTCAGTGCTCGACGACCTGCGGTCTCGGAACGCGTAACAGAGTAATCACCTGCATTACTTCAGGGCGTCCTTGTTCCATGGATGATAAACCGGACGCCCAAGAGTCTTGCGACCCTGGACCATGTTTGACTAAGTCAACAGCGAGCAACGTAATTTCTTCAGGTTTTCATGGGCCCCAATGGCTGTTCACCGAATGGTCCCGGAAGGTAGATATTGTCGTAATCGTGAGAATCCAGTCTTGCTAGAGGCTTTGCTTCGTTTTTAGTGCTCTGCGGAATGCGGCACTGGGATACAGACCAGGAGAGTCTTTTGCGGAACTTCGAGCAGAAACGAATCCTGCGACGAATCGAATCGTCCTGATACTACGAGAACGTGCTCGAGCGACAGGGCCTGCAGCGGTCAATGGTTCGCAGGACCCTGGACCCAGGTTCTGTAAATCGATAGAGACTTAGTCATGGTAATAAGATCGTGAATAAACACAACCCTTTTTCCTACAGTGTTCTTCGACTTGTGACTTGGGTGAACAAACAAGGGAGGTTGCGTGTGTGACAATGTTGCGTGGATCACTAAGGGTTGTATTGGACATGAATTGTCCTGCGAGCAAACCTGAGCTGAAGAAACCCTGCAGAGGACCACCTTGTGCTCCATCCTGGTTCACGTCGGACTGGACACAGGTGGGGGCTGATCAACACTCGTCGGAGTAACTTATTGTATTTACGTATTCGCTTTGTTCCTCCAGTGTTCAAGATCCTGTGGCAAAGGGATGCAGAAGAGGGAAGTGAAATGTCTGTCGGTAAACGGACAAACGTTCGAGCAAGATCATGCATCCTGTACGGAAAACGAACGTCCTGCAGCGCGCAGAGCTTGCAACGAGTATCCTTGCAAAAGCAATCAGGACACGTACGGGGTTGAAAATTCGCACAGGGTGATGCAAGTTCAGAACGATCCGGAGATATCGAACGGTCAGATTGTTTTGTTTAATTAATTTAAATTTCATTCACTAACTGGTCCTTTTTACAGGTCTGGATGAGAATCCATTGTGCAAGGATAATTTTCCAAATTGCAACCTCGTCATGCAGGCTCGACTATGTGCTTATCCATTCTATCAGAAATCCTGTTGCCTCTCGTGCTCGAGCGCCAAGCAGGAAAATGAATGATAAATCTTTTTATAACTGGTAAAAAAGAAATATTCAAATTACTTAAAACACCTAGGGAGCAACTCGATTTGGAACGAAGCTCCTGTCGTGCTTGACAATAAGATTGAGATCTGATCTCTATATTGAATAAATGTGATTCGTAATAGCAACGCGATTATTAATAGCAATACAAAATTATTTATTATGATTTTTACTTAAGAACAATTTCGTGTTGTCATCAGTTACCAGTCCTGTTCGATACTGGATTTTTTCTATTGTTAATACCAATTTAGTACAGTTTACGAGAGCCAATTCTTAAAAATAACCCAAAAATCAAATTAAGTTTATTGACCAAATATTTAATGAAAGTTTCGCGAATTAACGCTACGCCCATAGCAGTGCTTCTATTTAGAGTCTAGAGTAGAGAGTATTAATAATACTTATAAGAATGCGAAGATGTTGACATGCGTTATCAGAAAAATATGAATTTTATAAATGTTATGCCGCTCAGGAATAACAGTAATAGTCGACTTTAGAATTAATGCGATGTCTACCATAGTTATAGTTAATAAGCTTCACGTATCTCGCTTTTTTCATGTTATCGTAATAAACGTAATATGATACTTTTCGGTAGTTGTTATTATTATTTAAGCAATACTTGAAACCAAGCTACGAATGTTTTTCGTTTTTATAAATAATTGACTGCTGGCAACACTTGGCAGTTCGGGCAGTTTGGCACGAGACGACTGATCGATCACTGTTTTGTCCCCTTAAACGCAACTGAAATAAGAAATTTTTCTTAACCTAGAACCATATTTGTTTGCATTCAAATTCGATAAGAATGCTGAAACGTTCTGAGGAGTGATAATGTTATCAGTTATATATGTTATTCAGCTATCATAACTTTGCTCATACGAGTATTTTCATAACTTGAGATTACTTACTGGCTGATACGGGACGTCAATTCGCATATAGTGACGAGTCATGCTTAAAGAACATTTTATTCTACTAGGCCGACGATAAGGACGCGGCTGACTTCTCAGCATTACTCGGCTGTATTACTCGTGGAACAATAATATGGTTATTATCACGGCAAATTATGCACAAAGTAACTAATTCATAACAGCACGTTTCTATCGGACTGCATTTCATTCTTCTGCAACTAAATGACCCATTGACAATCACACACTGATGTCAACTCCCACCTGTCAAATTACTATCAATTCGTTTCACGTAAACGACGAAGCACCAATTGGATAGGAAATTTTTAGAAAAGTTTCACGTGTGTTATCGTGTACAATTTTCAATAAGAATTTCATCAACTTAGACCAAAGTCTGCGAATATATTTTTATTGAGATTACAAAACACTCGTTATTCTGCATTTAATTAATGACATCTTCACTAATGACATTTAACTTGGCAAAGGTTTATCCACGGTGCCATTATGATCAAGTTGTCGGAGGTTAGGTAAGGTTACCATCCTTTATCGCATTTCGACCCGCAGATTTACTCCGTGATCTGGACACATTACAATAGTTCCAGGACTGTGCTTCACTGGAATTTCCGTTTTTGAGTTTGTGGAAAATCGAAATCGAGACAGTAAACTGACCAAGGCTACTTTCGCTTGAATCAAGCCGAATCTTTTGCCTGAAAAATAACAAAGAACAGTTAATATTTTAGGAAGGAAAACAGTTCTTGAAAAAATTTGATATTTTCGCCACGCACCAATGCATATCCTTGGTCCTTCGCCAAACGGAAGATAAGCGTGTGAGTGAATCTTTCCTTTATTTTCCTTACTAAAACGTTCAGGATCGAATTTCTCGGGATCAGGATATATATTAGGATCCTTATGAATACCCGAAACTGGAATGACTATTGCATCTCCTTTTGAAATGTGCAAGTTGGTTCCAGGCACATCGTATTCCCTGGTGCATTCTCGATTCAGTATCGGAAGTGTGGGATATAACCGCAAAGTTTCTATAGAAACGAAAAAAAAGGAAGTATATTAAAAATTCGAAAAATGAATATCTTCGTAATTCAAGATTCAAGGACCAACCGTCTACTGCCTGGGAAAGATATTCCATCTCTGCCAAACTGTCGTACGTCAGGCCGCCATGTTTCTTCAATGCTTGGTCTATGTCTATGTAAACCTTCTCTTGAATCTCTGGGTGACAGGCCATTTCGAAAATGCAGTACGTCACGGTAGACGAGGAAGTCTCAAAACCAGCTATAAAGAAGACAAAGGCCTGGGCCGTAGCTTCCGTCATTTCCAGCTTCTTGCTATCGTTTACTGCTGTATCAAACTGAGTTACTAAACAAAGTTACAATAAGTTCTAATTATAAAGAAAATGATAAAGACAACTCTCTTACCTTTCCCTTTGGGAATTTCGTTCGCGTCGTCAGTTTCAACGTATCCTTTGTCCATCAACTGCATCAGCATGTTCAACATGTCGTGCCGCTTAATGTTATTTTGCTTCCTGTAATTGACTGTATCACTAAATACTTTTGTGAAAAAATTGGTAACTCGTGTGTCTGTATGTGGCAGCTTCAATATGCGCAAAAGACTCGGCATAAAAAAAGATAACATAGCCATCAATGGTCTAGATGCGAATACCAATTGCCCACATCTTCGGAATTCGTTGTTCGGTTCCTTCAAGCTGTTGGTTTCCAAACCGAAAGCCACGTTCGATATGACGTCAGTGGTATATCTGTGCAGAAATTCGTCACACTTCTTATAATTATCAGACGATACTAGAAGAACTACTGTACAAATTATTGAATCGCCTCGAATAATACATACCTCGCCACGATATCCTTAATTTCCACAGTTTCGTCAATTTTCAAAACCTTCTCGACGCAATCGCCAAGTTCCACGCCGCATTGGTTCACAATGGGAAACATTTGCTTGATTTTGCCAGACGTAAAAGTCGGTGTCAATTTGGTGCGCAAATTCTTCCATTTCTCACCGGGAAGGCTAAACAAATGTCCGGAAAGTGGATCAACTTTCTCATCCACATATATTCCTCTGTCGTGGAAATGGGAAAAGTCCTTCGTCAGGACGTGACGAATGATCTCAGGATCATTGATCACCAAGGCTGGATTAATTGATATAAACATGCCAAAGTACGGGGATTGTCGATGCTTTGGCAGCTTCAATATGCGCAAAAGACTCGGCATAAAAAGGGATAACAAAGTCGTCAGTGGTCTTGATGAGAATACCAATTGCCCACATCTTCGGAATTCGTTGTTCGGTTCCTTCAAGCTGTTGGTTTCCAAACCGAAAGCCACGCTCGATATGACGTCAGTGGTATATCTGTGCAGAAATTCGTCACACTTCTTATAATTATCAGACGATACTAGAATAACAGCTGTACAAATTACTGAATCGCCTCGAATAATACATACCTCGCCACGATATCCTTAATTTCCACAAAACTGGAATGACTATTGCATCTCCTTTTGAAATGTGCAAGTTGGTTCCAGGCACATCGTATTCCCTGGTGCATTCTCGATTCAGTATCGGAACTGAGGGATATAACCGCAAAGTTTCTATAAAAAAGAAAAAAAAATTAAAGTAAATTAAAAATTCGAAAAATGAATATCTTCCCAATCCTAGATTCAAGGACCAACCGTCTACTGCCTGGGAAAGATATTCCATCTCTGCCAAACTGTCGTACGTCAGGCCGCCATGTTTCTTCAATGCTTGGTCTATGTCTATGTAAACCTTCTCTTGAATCTCTGGGTGACAGGCCATTTCGAAAATGCAGTACGTCACGGTAGACGAGGAAGTCTCAAAACCAGCTATAAAGAAGACAAAGGCCTGGGCCGTAGCTTCCGTCATTTCCAGCTTCTTGCTATCGTTTACTGCTGTATCAAACTGAGTTACTAAACAAAGTTACAATAAGTTCTAATTATAAAGAAAATGATAAAGACAACTCTCTTACCTTTCCCTTTGGGAATTTCGTTCGCGTCGTCAGTTTCAACGTATCCTTTGTCCATCAACTGCATCAGCATGTTCAACATGTCGTGCCGCTTAATGTTATTTTGCTTCCTGTAATTGACTGTATCACTAAATACTTTTGTGAAAAAATTGATAACTCGTATGTCCGTAACTGACATCTTCAATATGCGCAAAAGACTCGGCATAAAAAAAGATAACATAGACATCAATGGTCTAGATGCGAATACCAATTGCCCACATCTTCGGAATTCGTTGTTCGGTTCCTTCAAGCTGTTGGTTTCCAAACCGAAAGCCACGTTCGATATGACGTCAGTGGTATATCTGTGCAGAAATTCGTCACACTTCTTATAATTATCAGACGATACTAGAAGAACTACTGTACAAATTATTGAATCGCCTCGAATAATACATACCTCGCCACGATATCCTTAATTTCCACAGTTTCGTCAATTTTCAAAACCTTCTCGACGCAATCGCCAAGTTCCACGCCGCATTGGTTCACAATGGGAAACATTTGCTTGATTTTGCCAGACGTAAAAGTCGGTGTCAATTTGGTGCGCAAATTCTTCCACGTTTCACC
>NW_014332873.1:739186-740144 GCF_000341935.2 Cephus cinctus
GAATACCAATTGCCCACATCTTCGGAATTCGTTGTTCGGTTCCTTCAAGCTGTTGGTTTCCAAACCGAAAGCCACGTTCGATATGACGTCAGTGGTATATCTGTGCAGAGATTCGTCACACTTCTTATAATTATCAGACGATACTAGAAGAACTACTGTACAAATTATTGAATCGCCTCGAATAATACATACCTCGCCACGATATCCTTAATTTCCACAGTTTCGTCAATTTTCAAAACCTTCTCGACGCAATCGCCAAGTTCCACGCCGCATTGGTTCACAATGGGAAACATTTGCTTGATTTTGCCAGACGTAAAAGTCGGTGTCAATTTGGTGCGCAAATTCTTCCACGTTTCACCGGAAAGGCCAAACAGATGTCCGGAAAGTGGATCAACTTTCTCATCCACATATATTCCTCTGTCGTGGAAATGGGAAAAGTCCTTCGTCAGGACGTGACGAATGATCTCAGGATCATTGATCACCAAGGCTGGATTAATTGATATAAACATGCCAAAGTACGGGGATTGTCGATGCTTCTTGTACAACTCCGCGCACGCTTCCCCTAAAAAGATAACAGATTCTCATGACTGATAAGATATATATTAATAACATCCAGCTGTCATGAAGCTCTTATTGCCATATCAGTTACTTACCTATTGACATTTTTCCTCGAAATACTCCACTGACATTTCCAAAAGGAAACGTGGGTCTTTCATACGGAATGCCTCTCCTATCAAAATACTTGAAAATCACCAACTTGACGTACAAGTAAATTGCGCCAATCGCCCCAGCTAGCAGGTAGAACTTCAAGTCCCAAATGTCGGATAAGACCGACATGATCGGTTTGAAAATATTTAACACGTTCACAAAATCTTATATTTCACTTTTGCAGAACCTTCGTAGTATACGGATCGGATACGGGAACCGCTATATATGAGGAAAAGTTATTGATACATTC
>NW_014332873.1:740427-740616 GCF_000341935.2 Cephus cinctus
ATTTCAGTTCCGTCGTCGTCGTCGTCGTCGTCTTCGCACGTCCATCGCATTTTTTACACGACAGATGGCGCTGACTGCTTTGCCTTCTTTACCTATTTGTACTCTGGATGGCGTTGATAATTTACGAATACACAACACAGTCAAATACACTTTGTACGTGAAACTACCGTTCACACCGAATTTCCAGTT
>NW_014332874.1:0-11794 GCF_000341935.2 Cephus cinctus
AGCAGAGAAAATAAGTAGGTTTAACGCACCGAAGCTATATTAGAAAAAGTAAGAGCGACGTACAAGCCGTTCCGCAAACTACAATATTTTTAAAGCAGGAAAGATACAATCAATTTTGAAGCGATACGGAAAACGGGTTGATAGAGTTCTATATAAGAAAGCGAGAGTCACTAAGGTGCGAAAGCGAAACAAGATAACAAAATCCTTAGAGTAATTTTACAAAGCGATAGGCTCTTGAGGGATTCTATATAAACTAAAATTCTTAAAACGAAACGCGGAATTAGCGAGGGACTACGGCCCTGTGGCGATACGACACGGCAGCGGGACGGATCCACGCCGGCGCAAAAGATACTTTCGACAATATTTTAATAAATCGGAGACCACGAGATACACGCGAGAACAAAGGCTTCAATTCGTATCGGCACGAAAACGCGGAACAAGTTCACTCGCGAAATTTCCCGACAATTGGAAAAAGTCAGAAACTGGGCGGTATAATTATGGCGATCAATACACAGATATGAAATACCTCCAAATAAATACACGCAAATAAATTAACATAGATGGTTCGTCGATCTTGGTTCACCAGATGGAGTGCGGTTAAATGAAACGTTCAATTTTGGCGATTCAAACTGCTTTTCACAGATCTTGGATGTTGATGCACGAACAGTTAGGTTGTCGTCAATCTTTGTGCAATTTGGCACTCGCAATTGATTTGATAACATTATTGATCCTGTTATCTGTTGACATATTTTCTTTTTTCTAGCATCACAGTCATCAGTGTAACCCTCCACAACTTGGTTGGACTTCCAGCCTCCAAGTCGTTTAATATCGGAGAATTTACCTCCGGAATTAGCTGATGTTGTTGCTCCAGTTTTTCGAAAGCTGTGCCCCGTATACAGGGTGTTCGTTATGAAAGGCACTGTAGTAACATCGTTGCATTCCTTGTCAAATTCTAAAAAATACGTGTATTTTCATTTTTTATTTCATATACCAAAATTTTGAGATATTCAAGGTTGAAGTTGCAGTAATGCGACCAATCAGAACGCGTTTAAACGGAGCGTAGATGACGTCGCGAGTCAGCCGGCAAGACCTGCTTACACTAGGCCAATAACACTAAGAGTATCGTCGTAGTGTCCCTGTTTATCTGCATGTAATTGAGTAAGATACAAGAGACGATACTCTTAGTGTTATCGGCCTTGTGTAAGCAGGCCTTGTGGGCTGACTAGCGACGTCATCTACGCTCCGTTTAAACGCGTTCTGATTGGTCGCATTACTGCAACTTCAACCTTGAATATCTCAAAATTTTGGTATATGAAATAAAAAATGAAAATACACGTATTTTTTAGAATTTGACAAGGAATGCAACGATGTTACTACAGTGCCACGCAAATAAATTAACATAGATGGTACAAGTAATATACAATAGTCAAAAGAAATGGCAAGCTCTCTGAAAATTATCACAAGAATATTATAATCGGTAAAAATAAATTATTACTAGGTACGCCACTGATAGTCAGTACGTCCTGTATTCTCGACTCGGGCAATTACTCACAAAAAAAAAGGTGACTCTACGCTCGACCAACAGCGTAAGGTATCGAAAAATATTACAATAAGACGGTAATTAAGAGTTTCCAAAAGTTGAAATATTAATTAAATAAAGAGGAAGATGCCGTTCCTAGTAACGGAATCGAAAAATACATGAGCAATACATGGCCGAGAAAAGAAATATTCAGAGTTGAAATTCAATATAATAAAGCGACATATAACGCCGGAAAAGATAGGAAAGCCCAAAAGATATTCACTTAAAACAACTAGACAGACTCAACGGGAAACGGCCAAGCCGGAGACGCCGGGGCCCTACGTGTTTCCACGTGGTCGAGAAGATAGTCGGTAACTTATAAAATATTCGACAATTCCAAAGCACTAAATTACAGCAGAATGCAATTAATTACAATATATTCGATATACTAGGTACTCTACGATAACGAAAGAAAGCGAAATAAGATAACGGTATCCGGCACTATCGGCACTTTTACTTAGAGGGACTGGAACGACATTCAGTCCCGGTAAGCGAGGAAATTTGCCGTCGAGACAAAGAGCCTAGACGGGATTAATTCAGGTAAATTCACAAAATCTCCAAAATAAAGGTAACGAAAGGTGCTCACCAAATCTATAGGATACGAAATCGGGAAAAGCGGTCCTCAGACTTCCTTCCTTCCTTCAATATACAGTTTTCTTTACTACAGCGATGTCGGGAGAGGTAAGCCCAGAGACTTCCTTCAACTTCGGCGCAAGATAATTTGGATATTGGCTGTTCTTTGCTCACTAGGACGGCTACTTTTCGTAACCACTAGCTGAGATGCTCCAAACGTAAGTAAACGAGCCGGAATTCGTCGCTAGAGGAAGAGCCCTAGGGGCCCCCCTCCATAAATTAATAATTCCTAATTCGCACGGTAGAGCGATAGCAAAATACAATAATACAAAATAGGTAAATCTAACGCTTGACGGTAACCAGAGACGAAGCATTATGCGGCTCGAGTCCGAAGATAGGCGGAGAGGGCCGAGCTGAGCGCAGGAATCCTTTGTGCGGCCGATCTTGAGTCCTCGGTGCGAGCAGCAGAATCTAGCGAAGAGTAGGCCCTGGTTTCTTCTCCGGGGGCCACTGATAACAGGAGCGCTAGGATACGTTCGGCGACTGGGCGGCACGATAGAGGATTATCCTTTCCTCCTATCGGCGGCACGAGTGGCGAAGGCCCCTTTTTTGCGGCGAAGAGCATCCCAGATCTCCTAGATCCACGATGTGTTCGGGTCGTCCAATGAAAGCTCCCAACCAAATTTTTTTCTCCAATCCTTTTACATAGATCTTAGATGCATTTTGTAAGATGACTGGAAGAATGTTTCTAGCTTGATTGTAAGCAACGTCCCCAGCGCTCAAGGATATACCATGAAAATTGCGCTCCAACCACAAATTTATACTTTTATATTTACCCGGTAAATGCTTCCATGGACAAGGTGGTTGAAAGAGGAAAGTTGCAGGTTCGGAGAAAATGCTGCCAGTAGTTATAGGCCACTCCTAGCCGTCACAACAAACCCCCACCACTATCCCCCAAGAGCCACGTAGCGCACAGCGCTCTGACCCCCCCCCCTCAACACCGCGCCATGACGTCACCCGCTTCATCCATCTGGCCTGTTCTCCCCACCCCTCAGTCATGTGGTGCCACCCCATCATGCAGTCCTAAGGCCCGAAAAATACCCAGTTGCATGTTCCCAGGGACATACAGCTTTCGATAACTATGCATTAACCCCCGGTCGGTAACATTTTTTTAATTATCCTAAGGAGGTAAGTGTAGCCGAAGTAAGGCAGAACCATGTTTTCGATCAGGTTTAAATCTGGGCTGTACGCGGGCCACGAGCTTCGTGTGACTTTTTGGACGTTTAAAATTTCCTAAACAATTTTTGCCCAATGCGCCGGCGCATTGTCGTCGATAAAAATTAATTTATTACCGAGGCGGCGCGCTAGAGGCACTACTACCGACCGCAAAATTCTATTTACGTAGGCCTCAGAATTAACGGTTTCGTTACGAAAAACTACGATATCCATTCGCGAGTCGATCATGATTCCCGCCCAAATCGTAATCGACTGCCGTGAATTTATCGCGTCCCGTGTAATACATTTAGCATCAAGGCGTTCTCCGGTACGCCGCCAAACGCGCCTATGTGTCGCACTTTTTAGCATAATTTTAGATTCATCCGCGAACATGCAGCTACCCCAGTCTTCGTCAGACCATTCCTGGTGATTAACGGCAAAGTTTACGCGGTTATTTTTATGAATATTACTTAGGTCGGGTCTAATTACTGAACGGAACGACCTAACTCAGCGTTCAGCTAAGCGACGCGTTACCATGTCCCGTGAGACATTACGTGGTATCGCTGTCTTCGCGATCGCCGTCGCGGATGTAAACGGATTTTGCCGCACTTCTGAAACAATCGCGGAATCTTCGCGCCGCGTCGTCACCCTTGATTGGCCTCCGCCGTGCCGATAATTCACTTTCCCGGTCTCGCGATATCTTTTAATCAATCGATTTATAACCGACACGCTTCTTCCTAAATTTATCGCGATCTCTCGCTGGGACCGACCAGCATTTAACAATTCGATTACCCCCTCCCCATTTCAAGTTCAGTTAATCGCGGCATTTTAGTATTTTCCTAAGCTACTTAAAGTCCTCCGCGCACGTAGACCGAATGACTAGAAAAGCTAGACTGACTTTTCCGTTAAGTTTTTCTGAAGTAAGAACAGAAACAAATGAAAATCGCGACCGAAAGAAAGAAGGAGACGAATGGGCCCCAATAAGCCGTAGGAAGGAGAAGGACAGATAGAAAACATTGTCGCCGTGGGGAAGATAAAAACAGACAGAAACTAATGTAGCCCGAGAAGGAGAAGGACAGATAGAAAACAGTGAGCCGTGGGGAAGATAAAATCAGACAGAAACTAATGTAGCCCGGGGAGGAAAACGATAGAATGAATGAACACTACACAACACAACATAACACATGACAACACAAACATTCGACTTTCGAAGGTGTGTAGCAATTGCCATTTATACTTGCTACACACCATGAACCTATCCATCTACCTCCTCGTGGTGAAAGTTGGGCAACGTAGAATTCTCATGGGGTATACCAAAGAATTCTACGGCCGAAGACGGAAGATTTTTTTAATTAAATGTTAATCTATTTAAGGTGACTGCAAAATCGAAACGAAACAATGCCCTTACACTTGTATGTTTTATGCCAGCTTTAATGACTCTCCCGCTAAGCTATGAGAGGTACGGGGGAGGCCTCGCATTTTTTTTCAGGAAATTTTTCTAGGAAGATTTTCTTATTTTTCACATTTCTTTTATTCTTAATTTAAATTATGCATGGTAATTGAGAGGTTTAAGATGCAAAAGAATAAGAAGAAAAAGTAAGAAAATTAACGTGAACAAATAATTGAATAAAATAACCAATAAATAAATAAATAAACAAATAAAAGAAACAATGAAAAATAAAAAACTTAAACAAATTGTTTTAATTATTATTTTTAAAAAACTTCTAGTATGCGCCATTGTCAGCGCGGCGGATCGTACGGTCCTGAGCGGTTGCCCCGCTACACGTCTCTCGGCACCTCGGGCGGCCCACTACCCCACCACGCGCGCCTAGCGATTGTCCCCCGAGTATCTCGAGCGAAACTCGCAAAATTTAGGCGTTTTTTCAAATTAAAATGTAACCCCTTAGCGTAATGGTATTTGGATGTTTAAAAGCGCGTTTTAATCGTTGAAAACTCAGCTACAACGTGGATGAAAATGAAACTTCTATTTCATCGCTTTCCTAATGAAAAGTTGCGGGGAAGCTTCGGGCGCGCTTGCGAAATCTCGAGATCTCCGTCACGGGATCATCTCCGAGAACAATAATTTTGTGAGAATCTGCAGTATCATTAAAAATGATATCACACAGAAACTGGCCCAGATTGGCCGGCGCGTTCGGAAGTTATGGCCATTTAAGTGTTTTCACTTCAAGGGGGTGTAACTCCCCCTAGAGTGATCCTACAGGGGTTCAATGGGGGTGTTTTTTTATTGCCGAAGGATGCTCTCTCTCGTTCCCTGATTAGAAATATAAATTTCCTTCCGGAACTACTAGATCTCGAAATTTTCAAAAAGTTCAAAAATGCACTTTTTCACTCCAACCCCTGCCATTCGGCCATTTTGTATCCGATCGGAATAAAACCTTTACCATTCGAACGGGAAGGAAATTTCCTAAAAAAATGTATAGAAGAAAAAGTAAGAAAATTAACGTGAACAAATAATTGAATAAAATAACCAATAAATAAATAAATAAACAAATAAAAGAAACAATGAAACATAAAAAACTTAAACAAATTGTTTTAATTATTATTTTTAAAAAACTTGTAGTATGCGCCATTGTCAGTGCGGCGGATCGTACGGTCCTGAGCGGTTGCCCTGCTACACGTCTCTCCACAGCTCGGGCAGCCAACTACCCCACCACGCTCGCCTAGCGATTGTCCCCCGAGTATCTCGAGCGAAACTCGCAAAATTTAGGCGTTTTTTCAAATTAAAATGTAACCCATTAGCGTACTCGTATTTGGATGTTTAAAAGCGCATTTTAATCGTTGAAAACTCAGCTACAACGTGGATGAAAATGAAACTTCTATTTCATCGCTTTCCTTATGAAAAATAGCGGGGAAGCTTCGGGCGCGCTTGCGAAATCTCGAGATCTCCGTCACGGGATCATCTCCGAGAACAATAATTTTGTGAGAATCTGCAGTATCATTAAAAATGATATCACACAGAAACTGGCCCAGATTGGCCGGCGCGTTCGGAAGTTATGGCCATTTAAGTGTTTTCACTTCAAGGGGGTGTAATATATTTGTGAGAATCTGCAGCATCGTTAAAGATGATATCTCGCAAAAACTGAACCATTAGAATTAAGTGTTAGAGTTAAGTGTTACTGAATTAAGTGTTTTCACTTCAAGGGGGTGTAACTCCCCCTAGAGTGATCCTACAGGGGTTCAATGGGGGTGTTTTTTTATTGCCGAAGGATGCTCTCTCTCGTTCCCTGATTAGAAATATAAATTTCCTTCCGGAACTACTAGATCTCGAAATTTTCAAAAAGTTCAAAAATGCACTTTTTCACTCCAACCCCTGCCATTCGGCCATTTTGTATCCGATCGAGATAAAACCTTTACCATTCGAACGGGAAGGAAATTACCTAAAAAATATATCTTTCGTTTTTTTAAATCGGTCATAGTTTCGTAGAGATACACAAACGTCATAGTTTCGTAGAGATACGCAAAAATTCAAGTGTCCCACTTCAATTGCGCACTACTGTATATTTTATAAAGCTGTAACGCGTGATACATTTTCGATTATTACCGTATTGTTGACACGAATCGCAACCTATTTTAAGTAGTAAAAGCATGTCCTGATTGATTGGCAAGGCCTAGTCCCTAATTCGGCCCACTGCCCAAGCTGTGTGACTTTATGAATGTTATGCTGAAGACATTTCCCGAACAATGATGTAATCATGGTTCAGATCGCATTTGAAGAATCTCTTTATCTCGGCGAAGTCCAAATCCCTGCAGGTGTGCAGTGGCGTCGTATAACACCCGTTTTCAACGATGACCGTGATGCGGAGATGAACATCGTACAGAGGAAAATATATGGGGAGATGGATGTGTAGGAGACAAAAAAAGAAAAATTGGTTTTAAATGAAAATATATTATAAACATATTGCGAGATACATCAATCATACTGTTTTATTAAGAAAATAATCGTTATGCATGGCTGTTCTGGTCCTCCATGGTGCTCCGCACGAAGGAGAAGTACTCGTGGTTTTACAGCGAGAGCAGCTCCACTAATAATTGGTAAAGCACCGGCGACCACAGGCGTTTCTTCTCCAGAGCCACTTGAAGATCGCCCAATATGTTGTCCCTGGAGGCGTCATCTCCGCGACGGTCGAGTTCCGCAATCAGCGTATCTTTACAGTTGTTAGCACTGTCGGTAATCTCGCGTAGCCTGGTTATTTGAACGGTCACGCAGCGCAAGACCCTCTGGAGATGGAGGTAGGACACCCTCTTCATCAAAACCGTTGGTGTGTACGTTCTAGCTCTTTTAACACCCGAGCCATCGTTGTCCATAGACACCGGCATTGCCGGTTTGAAAATAATAGCCCGCTCACCGTATGAGTACGTGAAGGCTAGCTCATGAGTGGCCATGAGAATAGGCGTGTTAAAAGCCTCGGGTACCTCCTTGATGTTATCCTCTGCGGTGAAGAATTTGTCGATGATGGGGAAGTGGTCGGTGATGATGGCCCATTCGGTAGGGTCAAACTCTACTCCGGAATAATCTTGATTAACGATGCTTGATTAACGTATTACTGGTGATAAGCTTCCCGAACGATTTAAAGAGAAGCCGGTGACTACTTGTTTCGAAAACGATCGGTTTAGTCCGTACACAGTGGACAGCAGTACTTGCTTCTTGTACATGATTATAGTAAATGCTATTAAGCGATCGGTGCGATGGTCTAACCAGTACTGTCTCATACGACATCTAAAAAACAGATCATCGAAATATCATCGAACATAACCCCCAGCACCATAGTCACACCCCGTTTTCATAGGATACAGCGAACAAAGAGACTATGACCATAGTAGAGTATACTGCTGATACCGCAGGATGTATGAAAGATGACGAGATGCTGATATCCTATAGCGAGTGATTCACGTGAATCACGGTACTGCTGGGTACATCTACATCAGCGTTAAGTTGATCCTGTAAAAAAGAAAATACGCGGTTGGGGCACGCCCGAGCATCCAGCGATGTACAGTCTAAGAAAAGCAGTAGAATCATTACGACGATACACTGAAAAATTTACCGACATACATCGAAGAAAAAGAAATGGCTCTCTACGACGACAACGATTTTTTGAGGCATAGACGTATGCAGTGGTCGAAGACACGAGCCCTCTATCGGTACGCCAACCCTGAGCATAATCCAAAGAAAGAGGCCGTACGTGAGTGGTTGAGATTGGGCCATTTAACGGGTGTACCGCTAGTCTCAATATATATGGCGAAACCGGGAGCGCTGGACGCTGATGTGTTATACAATGATAACCTTGACATGATCTGCTGTAAGGGGTGGCCGTCCGGTGTAAGACCCGTGATACTACCCGAACTGTCTATAGCAACGATACTGACTGAAGGACACCGTGATTTCACACGTTGTAGCGTAACGCTGGGTTTTATCTGCGATCAGCGTTCTAACGATAGCCTTTACGCACAGCGCATATGTACCCATGAGTGGTTGGCGAAAGAGGAATGGCGTATGTCCGACGATAATAGTCCCAAATGCCGCATCACCTATCGACGCCCTATGGACAAATCAGAGCTAGCGATATTGAGGAAAAGGTGGAGCAGGCCTACACCGGAAGAACTACCGTACCGTGCACCTATGCGTCTGGAGTCGCAGGCCTGGCTAGCGGCATTCAATCATCTCGAGAGGTTACGCGAAAGCTGCATCACACTGTGGTGCCTGAGAGCCATGCGAGCGTACGAGACAGCACTACGCACTCTGGAGAAACGATTTAGTTTGACAGAGTTTATTGGGTGTGTTACCCTGACGACGCGGGATGGTCCACCGCACCTAAAATATAAGGAATGCCGAACAAGCGTGGTCAGCATGCCTGGCGGCCTTTACGCGTAGCTAGAGGCACTCGACGATACGTGGGAAATCTATACACCCCACGACGCTTACAACGATGAGGAGGGGGAGTACGCCGAAGGATCGAACAATTTGGCGTACTACGCAATGGACAAACGAACAGCATCCCGACGCAACATCAGGCATATACGGTGTACGGCAATTTTTCGCGACGAGAACTGCGAAACACTGCTGCGGAATGACCGGGGCGAAAAAGATATCAGCGTACAGCTGATCGGCGGCGATATCGACGAGTTCGATGTTGTTAAAGACTGGTGTGATCTACTGGCACCAGCATCCCGACGCAACATCAGGCATATACGGTGTACGGCAATTTTTCGCGACGAGAACTGCGAAACACTGCTACGGGATGACCGTGGCGGAAAAGATATCAGCGTACAGTTTATCGGTGGTGATATCGACGAGTTCGATGTTGTAAAAGACTGGTGTGATCTGCTGTCACCAGTTGATTGTAATTGATAAATATAAACAAAGTAAAAAAAAATACCTATGTACACAGAGTAATATGATTCGTATCTCTAACCCTACACTACGATGGCGAGATGCGATGCAACCTCGAACGGTGTACGTCAGCAGATCGCTGCAGCTCCCAACGCAACACCTCTATACCGTTTTTTCCGTATTATGGATACGCCGTATTTCGTGATCGGCGAACGAGCGACCAATAATACATAATTTTACGATTAAAACGTTTCTATCCGATTTTCCACGAATAACGATCCTATAAGAAAATCGTGACATTTTTTGCTGATTCAGCTGTATCGTATAGTATTGTTTTAAAATTAATATCACCGCGGCTGTAAGACGTCCGCGGACTAGCCGTAGTCTGTTTTAGTTTGTATCACGACGTCTTGGCGGTTAGTCTAATCACTTACAGCAATCACCAGCTCTAAGCAAAGAAAAAAAAAATGTCATAGTAGTTACATACCACTTCTGGCCGTCACAACAAATCCCCACCACTGTCCCCTGTGAGTCATGGAGCGCGCAGCGCTCTGACCCCCCGTACCGCACTATGGCGTCACCCCCTCGCCAATGTGGTCGGCTCTCCCCACCGCCAACCTATGTTGTTGCTCCCCCACCATGCGGACCTGGTCCTAAGGCCCGAAACTCAGTAGCAGCGGCGTTACATGCCCCCAGGGGCTATCACGGTCGGTAACGCTAACGGTAAAACATACTTTTTCTAAAAAAAGATTACGTCTAATTTACATTTTATGAAAAAGGAGGAGGAGAAGGAGGAGGAGGAGGAGGAGGAGGAGGAGAAGAAGAAGAAGAAGAAGAAGAATCGCTTCACAATACGTGGGGTATGGGTTAAACAGCATCGGAAACAAAAGGAAAAAAAACAATGCGATCTTCTTCATAATTTTTTTTACAGATGAATTCATGTCAATAGCATCGGCCGGTAGCGATCGCAGTGTCTATGGCAATGGTGATGATGATGACCGCTCCACCATGTCCAGCGCTTCTAACGAGCACTATCAATGTAATAATTATAAATTTACAGACATCGTTGAAAACTCATCTGTGTGAAAATAAAAAGTACAAAAAGTTGTAGACCCGTTAGAGGCTGCTGGCTACGATGACCACATTCCACCGGGTAACGCACGGCCGCCGCAGGAGCACGACGACGCGGAAGAACCGGTGCTATGGGTTCTTAGGAACGGCGTGTACGAGGTAGCGGATGCCGACGAAGCGGCCGATGCATTAGCGGGGCGCGATGGGGCCCCGAGCGCTGCGGCTGTCCTCGAGGAAGGTAACGTAGAACTTTGTCGAACTTTGTCGAAATTGCTAACTTTAAAAATGTAGGGGATGATGATGAAAACCTGTTAGACGCTGTATTCTCATACATCGGGTCGATGTTTAATCCTCGAGAGGAATGAGAAGTCAGTATGAGCCGAATACTCCTTCTTTTTTTGTTTAATAACAAAAACAATAATAAAAAACTCTTTTTCCAAACGCTAGATGCGGTGGATGCGGACACGCAGTATCAGACTGGCGGGGGACGTCTTCTTCGGTCGCAGAGTTGTGTCGACGAAGACACCGACAACGAGGGAGTGTGTTCCAACAAATGCGGTAGATGCTTCGGAAAACCACCCTGCGATTCGGCTCTCCCCACATTGTATTGTCGCGAGTGCCATAGGTACTTTTTTGGTCAAAGTTGTTTCGATAATCACATAAACACGCTGGTTACTAAACAGAAGGGAAAAGAAAAGAATGTATGCCAGGAATGTATGCCTCTTCAAGGAACGTCTCGTAAGCACTCTTGCGATAAGGTGTGTTGCAGCGTCTTTAGGAGTGTTAATGACGTTGGATATCGGTGTTACGTCAGACCGGTAAAAAAGACTACCGTTGAAAAAAATATTCTGTACATCTTCTACGATTTTGAAACACAGCAGATACAGAAACTGTCTGGTGACGACGCGGCGCGTATCCACACCCCAAATCTGTGCGTCGTTCAGCAGGTGTGTACAGCGTGCATAAGTGATACAGATCTCGCGAGGGTATGTCCGTCTTGCGGTGTA
>NW_014332874.1:13607-17136 GCF_000341935.2 Cephus cinctus
TTATGTTTGAATTCCTTTTGGGGCAAGTTTGGGCAACGCGAAAATCTGCCAAAAACGGAAATTGTAACGAGTCGTCAAAAGCTCGTGAGTCTGCTTACGTGTCCGGAAGTCGAGATTACAGGTATTCTGCCCGTAGATGACGAGATGCTCTACGTCAGTACGAGTAATACGAACGACTCGTTGATACCCACAGCATACACAAACGTTGTTATAGCCACGTATACCACGGCTCAGGCGCGTCTGCAATTGTACGACTACCTGGAGGCATTAGATAGACGCGTTCTATATTACGACACCGACTCGTGTATATACGTATCGGGTGGCCGTCATGCCGATAACACCTACGAGCCGCCGCTCGGTACTCTTTTGAGCGATTTAATGGACAAGCTGGAGTCGTACGGTGCTGGTAGCTATATCACGTCTTTTGTTTCGGGAGGCCCGAAATTTTACGCGTACCGAATGCGCAAGCCAGACGGTTCTTACGCTGAGGTCTGTAAGGTCAAAGGTATCACAATCAACCACGCGACGAGTCTAGTCATTAATTACAACTGGATACGGTCTTATGTAACGGGAGAGACCGGCGAGCCTGTCGTTTTACGCTACGACGCGATACGGCGTACTCCGTTTCAAGACGTAGTGATACGTGTAGAATCAAATACGTGCAAACCGACAGAGCTTCAAAAACGGCGAGGCGATGGTCGTTTTGGATCTCTGCCATACGGGTTTATGTAATTAATAGTACAAACAGAACTTGTATAAATGTATATATGCCCCCCTGTACAATAATAATAATAATAATAAAACATAGTTATTTGAAGAAAAAAACATCTCTTTATCGATGTATTCCCGAAGGCTCCACCAGCCCGGCCATGTTATTTATTTTTTCAGCGACGCTTCGGATATGCTAGTCGTGCACTATGGCTAGCTATGCGGCGGACACACATACATGCCGATTATTAGCTCACAGGTGCACGATGAGCTCACCCGGACGAGGGACTAGCAACGTCACCGATAAGAGGTAGCAAGCCCGCGCGACGTTACGAACCTCACGCGTGTCCCGCGCTAACAGCGGCCTGGCCCCGCGGTGGAAGGGGTGCACGTGCGTGTTTCCTTTGGACCCGTTCCATACGTTTACGTACCGCGAAAGGGTATAAAGGGTGGGTACACCGATCGAGACGTACCAGTCATTCGGTTGTAATGGTATCCAGCGCACGCTGCTCTATAGGGCGAAAGCACGCCACAGTGTTAAAGGCTATTTGCCACCTGGATAGCAAACAACGCAGCGCTTTGTTACGAATGGCCAACTCACGGCTCGTCAACTGTATATGCGAATGCGCTCTCAATATTCTTCGCGGCAACGTACCTCTCAAGCCGATTCAGAAACGTCGCTTACGAAAACACGCACCGCTGCTGAGGCGTTTATCCAGACCGGGTTCAGCAGTCAAAACTAGAAAACGCCTTATCGTTCAGAGCGGTGGTTTTCTACCTCTTCTGCTGGCACCCATACTGGGCACCGTCATATCAAAAGTCATAGGGGGAGGTTAGGTTAGGGTATACGCCGCGCAGAGAAAGAAAGAGAGAGAGAGCGCGAGATGGAGCACGCGAAAAAGATGGTTCTCATCCCTATAGGGGGAGGCGGATAGTATATACGCCACGCAGAGAAAGAAAGAGAGAGCGAGATGGAACATGCAAAAAAGATGGTTCTCATCCCTCATGAGAGCGTGTATACCGTGCACCAACAGTACCACCGTGCAGTGCCTCATGCGCACCATCACAGTCAGGAGGGCATTGACACCGTTAACACCGTGCAAACCCCTGGGACCCCCTTAAGCAGATTAGACGCATCGATGAAGGAGATCCTACACTCGCCGAATTTCATTGACGAGCGCGAAAAGTGGAAGATGTACAATCAAGTGCTGCAGCGTTATCTACACTTTATCGAGGACCTGCGAAATAACGCCGACGAGGATAGGCGCGCCGATAGCGATAACAAGAAAAAAAATAACAATTCTGCGGAGGATAACGCCAGGAGCCCGACCGCCGATGCTGACGATGACATCATCGCCAGTGTACCCCAAAAGTACAGGACTAAGGCGCGGCTCTTACTAGGCAGGTTGCGTGACGCTGGCTCGCTACACATTTCGTGGAGTAAACAGGGTGTTACGCGTATCGGTGGAGCCATCGTGCAGGACGCCAACATCATTGATTTAATTAATGACGCTATGCGTGAGAGAAAAACGGTGAGACCGGCGGGGAGTCGGCAGTTTGCGCGGTTCCTCCGTACTGCTGGTATACCGCGCGAATTTATTGGTAATCAACGTCTATGGCGGGAGGGGAGCAACACGGGGTCTCCCGGTAATCAGACACAACGCCGTGTAACAATCGTGCCGCGCCCTATCGAGTCGACTAAGAGCTCGTCTACAGAGGAGGAGGAATTCGGCAAGGCGGCGACGCCTCTCAGTAATCAGGGACCGCGCCGTGTAACAATCGTACCGCGCCTTATCGACACGACTCAGAGCTCGTCTACAGAGAAGGAATTTGGCGAGGCGTTTCAGGAAGTGTTTAGAGACTTCGGGGAAGAAGAGGTCGTGGGGAAAAGATATACACGATCCGTGTCGGCTAAGGCTGTTGCTCTGGTCGAAATACAGATCTCTATGACCTTTCTTCACGTGCCCGCAGCGCTACAAGACTGGGATCACGTGGGCGTGGTCACCACCCGCACCAAACCGCGGAAGAAACACAAATAACCGATAGTGGGTCTTATGATGACGGGTTGTAACGTGGCGCACGGTGTTTATGATGACGTAAAGACACTCGTTGACGAAATAAACGCTACCAGGGCTATGAAGGTCCGTCTGAAATTAGAGCTCTGTAGAGGCGGTTACGCGAGCGTATCGTTCGTCTCTACCGATAACGATCTAAACGACCCGCACGAACTTAGAGTAAAGCGAAATTCCGTCGTACACTGGTTAGAGGCCCAAGACGCGTATACGCTGCATAAGCCCGTACGTCGCACGTTTCAGCGCCGCTCTTACGCCGTCGGCAATATCGAACGACCCGCACGAACTTAGACTCTGCCGATCTCTGGCACGCATCCTAGGTTTTCCCGAATCGGTCGTGGTATCGAAAGCAAAGCCCGTTGTGATGGCCGATCAACCGATTAGCCTGATCAACGCCCTACCTAAGATGCTTTTTGTTTACACCGATGTCTGCGAGCCGTATATCACCGGAGACGTCTAAACACCATTGCTTCGTGTGGTTCGCCTGCAAAGGGATAACAAATACACGTACGCCGCCATGAAAATGCTCTCGTTTTCATCGTTAAAGTATATACCACTGCTCCGCACGACTTTTCAAACGATCGACATCGATATAAGAGACCAACTAGGCGAACCTATACCATTCGAATCAGGGACGCTCTCCGTAACACTACACTTTAAACGGCTAGACTGATGGCTCATTACACCGATTACTACGACTCGCAGATCGGTTGGGGATATTCCACAAAATTTCGGGTATTCGCGGGGTC
>NW_014332874.1:17616-23514 GCF_000341935.2 Cephus cinctus
GACGTAAAGACACTCGTTGACGAAATAAACGCTACCAGGGCTATGAAGGGCCGTCTGAAATTAGAGCTCTGTAGAGGTGGTTACGCGAGCGTATCGTTCGTCTCTACCGATAACGATCTAAACGACCCGCACGAACTTAGACTCTGCCGATCTCTGGCACGCATCCTAGGTTTTCCCGAATCGGTCGTGGTATCGAAAGCAAAGCCCGTTGTGATGGCCGATCAGCCGATTAGCCTGATCAACGCCCTACCTAAGATGCTTTTTGTTTACACCGATGTCTGCGAGCCGTATATCACCGGAGACGTCTAAACACCATTGCTTCGTGTGGTTCGCCTGCAAAGGGATAACAAATACACGTACGCCGCCATGAAAATGCTCTCGTTTTCATCGTTAAAGTATATACCACTGCTCCGCACGACTTTTCAAACGATCGACATCGATATAAGAGACCAACTAGGCGAACCTATACCATTCGAATCAGGGACGCTCTCCGTAACACTACACTTTAAACGGCTAGACTGATGGCTCATTACACCGATTACTACGACTCGCAGATCGGTTGGGGATATTCCACAAAATTTCGGGTATTCGCGGGGTCACCTTATCAACGGGGCCATGGTATTGGTAGCTTTCTCGGTGGTCTGTTTCGGCGTGTGTTACCTTTGCTGTCGAGAGGAGCCCGAGCCGTCGGTAAGGAGGCAGTGAGCGCGGCGCTCCGCTTAAACAGGCGTTTCGCACCAAGGCCTCCGAATCGGGTATGAATCTTAGACGTAAGGCGGAGGCGAAAATTGACGAGCTCATGAAAGGATCGGGCTATAAAGCTGTAAAACGATCACGCGGCGCCCACTATATCATCGGCGTCGCTGAAAGGAGCATTGCCTCAAGAGCTGCTAACAAGCGTAAGAGACGTACGGGAAAGAAGTCTGCTCCGCGTCGAAAAAAAAAGTAGTAAAAAAATAAAGTCAAAAACCAAGAAACCCAAAAATCGTCGTGGGGTCGCTAGTAAGAAAGTAAAGCGGAGTGTGCTGGATATCTTCTCCTAAACGCTACCTCTATCATGGCCTTTCTACACGCTCACTCCTGCGAGTGTATGAAATCGGAGCTCGAGCTCTTTACACTACCACCGACACAAACCACTATAGAGAGCGCCCAGTGGGTACACTATAAGCCCATCTCATCGCTGACCGATGACTCGTCCATTGAGTTTGTCGTGCCGGGTAACGGCGACGAATACCTCGATCTAGCCCACACCATGCTGAGTTTACGCGTACAGCTGCGATCCAAGGATGCGTCAGCTCCTGACGCTCTAAGCAAAGCAGCCCCTGTTAACAATCTGCTACACTCGCTGTTCAATCAGCTGTTCAATCATTCTTAATCAGAAACTCGTATCGCCACCTAATAACGCGTACGCTTACAGGGCCTATATAGAGACGCTATTAAATCTTTTTCCGCCTATCGTCCTATCTGCTTATTTCTGGTCCGCCTTTCTGCTTTTTTTCGTTTTTATTTTTTATTTTTCGAGCTTTCCTATTCGCACTCGCCTACCTTCTTTACCGTCCTGGGCGAATCTACGTCTACACCACGAGCACGAGGCTGACCGCCAACGAAAGTTCCTGAGCTACCGGACGAGCGATCGACAGAGGCTGGACCAAACTGCTGTTCGTATATGGACGATACAGCTGGCAAGAATATAGGCCTCGCGAATAGGCAAGCGTTCGTCGGTAAAGACAAGACGGTCGATCTGATCGGTCATTTACACTGCGATGTGTTTAACCAAGAAAAATTTTTATTAAATGTTGTTGAGTTTCGTTTACGGCTCGTACGTACGAGAGACGGTTTCTCCCTCACGGACCCCGACAGCGATGTAGCGCTCCTGTTATCAGTGGCCCCCGGAGAAGAAACCAGGGCCTACTGTTCGTTGGATCCTGCTGCTCGCACCGAGTACTCACGATCGGCCGCACTTAGGATTCCCGCGCTCAGCTCGGCTCTCTCCGCCTATCTTCGAACTCTGGCGCCTAATGCTTCGGCTCTGGCTACCGTCAAGCGTTAGATTTACCTAGTCTGTATCATTATATTGTGTTATCGCTCTACCGTGCGAATTAGGAATTAATAATTTATGGAAGGGGGCCCCTACGGCTCTTCCTTTAGCGACGAATTCCGGTTCGTTCACTTACGTTTGGAGCATCTTAGCCTGTGGTCGATTTTGAAAAGTACGAATAGTGAACAAAGCCCAGCCGATTTTGCCGTAATTGGACTTATTGGAATTGAAGGAAGGAAGTCCCTGACTACCTCGACCTTTGCGGTATATCGGAGCATACGACGGGTGTGTACGCAGCTGATAGAATCCCCCGAAACTGGTCGAAACCCGCTGCCATTGTCGCCAACACGGACGATCATACGAAGCCTGGAGCGCATTGGGTTGCAGTACGAATAGTGAACAAAGACCAGCCGATTTTGCCGTAATTGGACTTATTGGAATTGAAGGAAGGAAGTCCCTGAGCTTACCTTGCCCGACCTCGCTGTCTTTGAAAGTAGCCAAATTGAGGGAAGGAAGTCTGAGGACTTATTTTGCGATTCCGTATTTTACCGATTTGGTGAGCACCTTTCGTTACCTTTATTGTGAGACTCCGACGGAACTGTCGATCCTTCCGAAGGAACACTCAGCAGCTTCAGAGCGAGACGTCAACGGTGTTGGTGGCACTATTGATAACGTGATTCTCGGCCAATTACCTAAGCGGATTATAATAGGCTTCGTCGATAACAAGGCCTTCAATGGCAACTATCAACTCAACCCGTTCAATTTTAAAAACTGTCTTTGAAAGTAGCCAAATTGAGGGAAGGAAGTCTGAGGACTTATTTTGCGATTCCGTATTTTACCGATTTGGTGAGCACCTTTCGTTACCTTTATTGTAGAGATTTTGTGAATTTAATTGAAGCAATTCCGTCTAGGGACTTTGTCTCGACGGCGAATTTTCTCGCTTACCGGGACTGAATGTCGTTCCAGTCCCTCTAAGTAAAAGGACGATAGTGCCGGATTCCGTTATCTTATTTCGCTTTTCTTCTATTATCGTAGAGTACCTAGTATATTAAATATATATTGTAATTAATTGCGTTTTGCGGTAATTTAGTGCTTTGGAATTGTCGAATATTTTCTAAGTTACCGATTATCTTCTCGGCCACGTGGAAACACCTAGGGTCCCGGCGTCTCCGGCTTGGCCGTTTCCCCGTGAGTCTGTCCGGTTGTTCTAAGTGAATATCTTTTTGGCTTCTCGATCTTTTCCGGCGTTATATGTCGCTTTGTTCTATTGAATTTTGACTTTAAATAATTCTTTTCTTTGCCTTATATTATTCACGTATTTTTCGATTTCGTTATTAGGAATGGCATCCTTCTCTTTATTTAATTGATATTTCAATTTTCGGAAATTCATACTAACTGACTTAGTATAATATTTTCGATACCTTACGCTGCTGGTCGAGCGTAAAGTCACCTTTTTTTTTTGGTGCGTACTCGCCTGATGCGAGAGTAAAGGACGCACTGACTATCAGTGGCGTACCTATTAATTTATTTTTGCCGATTACACTATTCTGGGGATAATTTTTCGAGAGCTTGCCATTTCTTTCAACTATTGTATATTATTTGTACCACCTATGTTAATTTATCTAAGTGTATTATATACCTGTATGATAATCGCCATATTTATATCGTGCGTGTTCTGACTCTTTCCAATTGTCGGGAAATTTCGCGAGTGGATTTGTTACCGCGTTTTCGTACCGATACGAATTAAGCCTTTGCTCTCGCGTGTATTTCGTAGCCGCATCTTTATTGAAATATCGTCTAACGTATCTTGTGCGCCGGCGCGGACCCGTCCCGCTGCCGTGTCGTATCGCTACAGCGCCATAGTCCCTCGCTAATTCCGCGTTTCGTTTTAAGAATTTTAGTTTATATAGCATCCCTCAAGAACCTTTCGCTTTGTATTATTATTTTAAGGATTTTGTTATCTTGCTTCGCTTTCGCACTTTACCAACGCTTACTAAAGTTTACTTTATCTGTTCTGCTTTCGACACGCTGTAGTTTGCTGTATGGCTTGCATGCCGCTTTCTTGCTTTTTTTTCTAATATAGCTTCGGTGCGTTAAACTTACTTATTTTTCTCGGCTATTTTTCTTTTACCTATTCTCTTTATCGCATGTCTATTCCTTCTCCCGTCTAGCCTCTTGGACGCCACGACGCTCTCCCAGGTGAGCTAGCCCATGAACCGGGTATACCTTTGGAGTTCTCGTCGACCGCTTGATTCTCTCTCTCTCGCTGCTGTTTCTACTTTTCTTCGCGCTTCCCTCTCTTATCTTGGCGGTGTCGCCGTTTTCATGTCTCGTTCGTTTTCCATATTTGGCGGTGTCGCCGTTTGTGACTTTGTGCTTTTACGTTCTTGGCGGAGTCGCCGTTCATTATCTTCTCTCTTTATATTTTGGCGGTGTCGCCATTTATTGATCTTTCTCTCTTCTACCTTGGCGGAGTCGCCGTTTCTCGATCTTTCTCTTTTCTATCTTGGCGGAGCCGCCGTTTATTGCTTTTTTCCTCTTTTCTCTTTTAGCGGAGTCGCCGTTTACCTATCTGTCTCTTTTCTTCTTGGCGGAGTCGCCGTTCATTATCTTCTCTCTTTATATTTTGGCGGTGTCGCCATTTATTGATCTTTCTCTCTTCTACCTTGGCGGAGTCGCCGTTTCTCGATCTTTCTCTTTTCTATCTTGGCGGAGCCGCCGTTTATTGCTTTTTTCCTCTTTTCTCTTTTAGCGGAGTCGCCGTTTACCTATCTGTCTCTTTTCTTCTTGGCGGAGTCGCCGTTTCTCGATCTTTCTCTTTTCTATCTTGGCGGAGCCGCCGTTTATTGCTTTTTTCCTCTTTTCTCTTTTAGCGGAGTCGCCGTTTACCTATCTGTCTCTTTTCTTCTTGGCGGAGTCGCCGTTCCTATCGTCCCACCTCGCTTCTCTTGGCGGTGTCGCCTTACCTGTTTCCTTTTTCCCTTTCGTTGTTCCGAGCTTTCCCGCGTTTTTTCTCAGAATTTCGAAGATCCCGAGTGCCCCGCACTCGCGGTGTTCTCCCCGGAGATCGCCTGGCGCCCAACACTATTTAGTCTATCGCGTGTCGGGTCTCGTTAATATCGAAAATCTGGTGAGAGAGAGAATCATACGGCATTTTGTGTACGGTTCCCTACTTTCCGAATACCTTCATCGTCAATCTAATTTAGCCTTGAGATTTTGTTTTGGGGAATAACGTCACAATATATATGTATAAATAGATGTTAGTGCTAATAATAATAATTAAAATATAATAATAAAAAGAAATAATAGAGATAGTGATGTAATGTAGCGGTATTATTATTAATAATAGACATAATGTATTGTAACGTGGCGTCAGGACGACACGTTACAGAAGCCCCGCACCTCCGCGCGCTGCCGGCAGCACGGCAGTGCCTCCAGCCTCCATCTCCAAAGAGTTCGTAGGTCCGTGGTTGGGAGGAGGGAACGGGGGAAAGTAGTGGACTGGCGGCGGAGGCACGTAGCCCTTTTGGGTTGAGAGCCCGCAAGCAAGGGGTGCTCAACCGCCAGGACGCACTGCCGGTACCCCGGGAACTTTGATCGGCTACGGTTTGCGAGTCCGCGGGGAGGGCGCCGGAGAGGAGATTTGTTTTGATTTTTGACCTACCGCGAAGAGCGGTAGGTAGGATAAAGAGAGTGTGTCGCGGGGAGTCCGCGTGTAAGGACACGGGTGTCCGGCGGACCGCGAAAAATAAGTCCTTCTTCCGTGCTCGGGCGATAGCGGATATCGGAGCTATCGGATAATCGCGGGTTGCGATTATCGGGATCTCTCGCAGAGAACCATGGCTCCCGGGATTTTTTGG
>NW_014332874.1:23617-34001 GCF_000341935.2 Cephus cinctus
GTCGCCCCCATGTTCCCCTCTACCATTTTCAGTGCGCTGAGGCTAAGCCGCCGGGAAACCTGAAAACGGCCGTGGTGAGGGATGGTGGTGCGGGAAAGCCGCACCTGGCGCCCAACAATTAGATCTTCGGATCTTTTCTTTGATAACAGCACGTTGGGAGCAGCCACGGGATTATTTGTAGGCGACGCCGATGAACGGTACACGTCACAGTATATTTAATAAAATAGTAATAATACGTGTATATATATATGTAAGCAATTATTTAGTAAGTAAGCAAAAAAATAGTGATAAATATACATATATATGTATAAATAGATGCCAGTGCTTATAATAATTAAAATAGAGATAGTGATGTAATGTAACGGTATTATTATTATTAATAATGGACATAATGTATATTTAATAAAATAGTAATAATAATATGTGTATTGAGACGTTTCGTGATTTTTGAATGTTCGGAATCACGAGACTTTTTGTAGGGTTTGTGCACTGAGCAGGCGTCTTCAAAAACAATTTAGACACTGGAGTTTTGAAGATAAACAAAATAATGATATATTGTCCTATAAGTTACAGACTAGGTATCCTTAATATTCCATTTTGCTCTCTCTCACACATACATACACTTTATAATTGTCTCTAGCTTGCCAGTAGGACCACAGGCGACAAGAAGTGTTTTTGTTTACTTTCTTCTCTCTGCTAGCCTTTTGGATTGGAAAGAGGTAGCTGGAACCACAATACAGCAGATTGCACAATACGTCCGAAGACCGTGGTCCAGTTGAAGGTTAGGCTGATAATGATTCGGGACCCATAGGTGATTACGATGATCTCCGTTCGCCGAGCCAATTATCTTTCGGGTGGGGATGAGAGTGCTATCACCACAATACAGCAGAGTGCATAATGTGTCCGAAGACTGTGGCGTACCTGAGGTCTGGAGAGTGAGGATTTAGGACCCACAGATGGTCACAATGACCCCCGTTCGCTGTATCTTCACTTCGGAAGAGTTTTTGGTGATGTGAATTCTGGAGAGTTGCTGACAGCGCCGGCACTATGACGTTGCTGCAGGAATTCTTTTTGAGGAGTGCAGGTTTCTCAATAATTGAACGTTCTATAGCTTCTACTGCTTCCTGTCGTCTAGTGGTGCACAAGTGTCTAGTTGATTAGTCTAAAGAGACGCGAATGAATCCAATGAAATCCTATCGAGGAAGCCGCTGCTTATATCCTCGATAGGCATACGTTAAAACTAGTGGGGATAACGATTTTTATCCACTCGAGGTGTTATCGTAAAGACTGTGGTCCAGCGGGAAATAGGTGTCGTAAAAATCAGAACCCACAGATGGTCACAATGACCCCCGTTCGCTGTATCAATCACTGTAGGAAAGGGTGAGCTAGTGTCACAATACAGCAGAGTGCACAATGCGTCCGAAAACTGTGACACAGCGGGCAGTGATAGCAGTGAAGATTCAGAACCCACAGATGGTCACAATGACCCCCGTTCGCTGTATCTTCACTTCGGAAGAGTTTTTGGTGATGTGAATTCTGGAGAGTTGCTGACAGCGCCGGCACTATGACGTTGCTGCAGGAATTCTTTTTGAGGAGTGCAGGTTTCTCAATAATTGAACGTTCTATAGCTTCTACTGCTTCCTGTCGTCTAGTGGTGCACAAGTGTCTAGTTGATTAGTCTAAAGAGACGCGAATGAATCTAATGAAATCCTATCGAGGAAGCCGCTGCTTATATCCTCGATAGGCATACGTTAAAACTAGTGGGGATAACGATTTTTATCCACTCGAGGTGTTATCGTCGCTTTTTGGATTCAATATTTTTATTTACGATTTGATTTGACTGATTCAATTAGCGGTTTTCTTCCAGTACCGGCTTACTGGTATTTCTATTGTCTTCGGCGCGTGCCGGCTTATAGCGTCTGGGCATTTGTTTGTTTTGGTTTCAGTCTGTCGACTGTATTACGGATTCTAGGAATATTAAAAGTAATCATTTCTAATATTATATCCTTATGACTGTCGCTGTGACTAGATTCAAGGGAATTACGCAATATTAGATATTTAAAAGTCCTGTCTTCCCTTTCCTTTATCGGCGTCGCTGTGAGAGGTCGATAGGATTATTAAGGAGTTCTAGGATTTGAGGAGTTCTCTCAGATACTGTTATGCACATCCACAGTGCGCTATGCACTCTTATGTGGGGCTCTTTACGTATCAATCATCGAGAATGGATGATTGGGAAGGAAACAAGATAGAGGATAGGGGGGTATAAGGACGGAACGTTACAGTATATATTGTATCGTATTTCTTTAACTTGACCCGACACCGATAGCAAGACACACGGGAACGACTATCTGCGAGAACCAACCTACGTTACCTTCGGCCGTCCACCCGTCGTTCATGCATCCGCAAGCCAGGCGGGCGCCAGTCAATTCTTTTTTCACCGGGAACTGACGAGCTGGTATAAACTGGGAGTTGGGATGGAACAGGCCCAACTCCTTGTCAGGCGTGCCAATGTGTCATTTCTAATTGTTTCTCTACTGGTCCTCGGTGTCCTCAGATTCATATCCCTCGTCTGCCTGATCTGGTCTCCGATGGGCATAAGCAAAACGGGCAAATCCCTTTTTTACTACTTAATGGTTGAGGGGCTCGTTCTGGATCGTCCCTAGGCGGAGTATTACCCAACAGAACTGAATCTCTGGGATATGTCTAGTTGCCGCTAGGATTACCGCCTGATGCTTGCGTACTTGTTCTTCTGTCCATTGTAGTGCTTCCGGACTCCAGGACGGAGTATTCCGCGGGCTGATGCGATCCATGCCACATTTTAGAATGAGTGCAGGTACTGACGCGGACTCTTTTGTTAGTAGGTGTAGGCAGTCCACCGGGACCTTGATCACCTGCCCGTGATCCATGAGACCGATCTTGACTGTTGATTGTTCAAGATCCTGTACAATGCCCCTGCATTGGTATCCTTGGTGTCTCACCGCGCAGTGGGCACCTCTTTCCCATGAGGCAGGTTTTTGGTTGCAATTCCCTAGTAAATCGTCGATGTAGCCATATAGTGGCCAGTGCTTTTCGAGCACTACATAAAATAATCGTGGGCTCAGGAATCGTACGATTTTGGCTTTGCAGCCAAAATCGTCGATGTCTTTCGTGCTTTTGGCTTTAACTTGCTCCATAGCTTGATGCTTCTGAAATGAGCTCTTCGGGGCTTTGCGGGCTTCTTTTATTCAGATTTTGGCTTAGTTTGGTGGGGTAGTTTTGCTTCCCCTTCCCTTTGATAAGGTCTCAAATCTTGAGTGTGAAATATTTCCCTCTCCGCTTTGGTGGTGGGGAGCTCCAGGATGCATAATACTGGACCTGCTTTCTTTTGAATGATATAGATAGGGGCTCTCGTAGAGTGACATAAACTTAGCGATTTTCTTTTCCAAGGGTTTTGAGACGTTGCATGCTCGAGCTAGAACAGTGTCTCCTACCTCATATTTAATAAGCTGTTGTTTTTGTTAAACCTTCTGGCCCGTGTTTTGCCTTGTCTCGTCATCTCTTCTCTGGCGAGTTTCAGCTGCATCTCGTAGGGTTTGTCCGGTGGTGGAGGGCGAATGTTGAACCATCCTTGCTATTTTCTTTCTGGCTTTTTCCGTAGATGTAGTTCCATTGGTGTGCATTTCGTAGACTGATGGTGAACTTCATTCATACAGGATTCGATGACCGTTAGCCAATTGGTCCATGCGGCATGCGTTTCTCCCAGGAATGTCCGCAAGAATCGTGATATCACTCGATTGATTCTTTCTACAGGGTTCGCTTGGGGATGTCGAATGGAAGTGAATATTCTTTGTATTCCTTCCTGTTTCAGTTTGTCTATCCATTTTTGTGATGTAAATTGCGTGCCTTGGTTTAATAAGATCCTCTTCGGTCTACCGTATTTAGGAATGTAATCATTGAAGATGCACCTGATAGTTGTGTCTGCTGTTGCCTTCTTTAATGGGTACAGGATGACAAACTTGGTGAAGGCGTCGATGGTGGTCAGGATATATTTTGATCCTCCTTTGGCTGTTGGTAGTGGTCCATAAAAGTCTACGCAGAGTAGATCATTTGGCTGCGTTGGTATGATGTTGTGCATTTCTGCGAATGATCCTGTGGTGTAGATCTTATTTCGCTGACATGAATCACAGGCTGCCAGCTTCTGTCTTATCACCTTGTGGAATTTCGGATAGTAGAAGTCTTCCTTAAGTATGAGGTAGCATTTCTTTGCTCCTATGTGTCCATATACCTCGTGGCATTCTTTGATGATTGCTTCTACCTTTTGTTCTGGTATCATGGCCTTCCATGTTTGATCTTGATTTTTGAAGACGATGTCATTTATTATTTTGCAGGGTTCTTCCCCAGTCTTCCTTTTCTAGAGTTTCTTGAATCTGCTGGATCTTTGCATCCTTTTTCTGATGGTCTGCGAGATTCTCCATTATTTCTTCAAAGTTTTCTGATAGCTGTTTAGCTAATCTGTTGATTTGGATTTCTTCCTTACTCTTTCTTCGTTCTGCTTGCCCCGGTCTGCTGAGGGCATCCGCCACCGTATTCAGTTTGCCTGGGCAGTGTTTGATCTCGACGTCGTAGTCTTGAATGGCTAAGATCCATCTGGTGAGTCTGGCGCTGACTAGTCGACAGTTCTTCAGGAATGTGAGAGCTAAGTGATCCGTAATTATGAAGATCTTTGCTCCCAAGAGGTAAGTACGGAATTTCTGCAGTGCCCATACTATGGCCAGATGTTCCTTCTCCGTGGTGTAGTATCCAATTTCGGCTCCTTTTAAAGTGCGGCTGGCAAGGCATACTACTTCATCTTCTCCATTTTTATTCCTCTGGAACAATACTGCTCCTAATGCGTAATCGCTTGCGTCCATCTGGAGATAGTATGGCTTCCTCTGGTCTGGGTAGTGCAGAAGTACGTCATTGCAGAATGCGATTTTTGTTTCTTGGAATGCTTCTTGATGGATTTCCGTTCATGACCACTTACTTTTTCCTTTGAGTAATTCCAAGAGTGGTACTATCGTTTTCGCATGTCTCTTGGTGAATTTTGAGTAAAAATTTATGAGGCCTAGAAATCCTCTTAGTTGTTTTAAATTCTTCGGCGTTGGATATTCTTGGATTGCCTTTGTTTTTTCTGGATCCTTTGCTATCCCTTGTGGAGTTAATATGTGACCCAGGAAGGTGACCTTTTCTCTCATGAAATTTGATTTCTTGAATTTGAGAGTTAGTCCGTGCTTCTGCAGTCTCCTGAACAATTCTTATAAATGTCTTACGTGCTCCCAAAGGATGATGAAATACAGAGGATGTCGTCGACGAAATTTATAATGTGATCGCCGATTGCTCTGAGAACTGGTTCCAATCCTCGGACCAAGCTGGCTGTGCTTGTTTTGAGTCCAAAGGGCGTTACGGTGAATTCGTAGCATCTACCTCTGTGGGTGAATGCCGTATACTGGCATGAATCTGGGTGCAGTGGCACTTGCCAGAAACTGCTGGTCAAGTCAAGTGAGGACATTATTTTTGCGCCTCCACATTGCTGGAACAGTACTTCCGTTGGCTGCATGCATTCGTGGTCTTCCACTAAGATGCTATTCAGTCTTCTTGCATCAAGGCAAAGTCGAATACTTCCGTCTTTCTTCGCGACTGTTACCAGGGGATTGACGTACGAACTTGTAGATCGCTGGATGATGCCATCTTTGAGCATTTTTTCTATCTCGGCGTCTACTTTTTCTCGGTAGGCCATCGGCACTGGATAAGTTTTGGTTGTGAAGGGTTCATGCTTGATAGTTTGTAGGCGATGCTGGTAGGATCTTAGCCTGCCAGGCCTTTTATCGAATACCTCTTTATTCGCTAATATGAGACCCTTAAAGGCTTGTCTCTGTGCTTCTGAGGTCCATGAACATTCGGAGAGTTTGTCTTCTACCTCTGCTTCGGATATTCCGCTTTCTGTGGAATTATTTTCCTCCTCTTCTACTCTGTTGCAGTTCACACTCACTTGGTGATTTTCTTCTTGTTCCTCTTCATCCTCTTCGTGGTTCAGCTTCATGTGATGACTTAGACCATCTTGCTCCTTGAGAGTTATGCAATACGTTTCCAGATTCAAGTGTGTTCTGGCTTTCCTGAGAAAGTCTATTCCCAGGATACACTTGTTGGAAAGACTTGATACTACTAATACCACTGTGTTGGCCTGATATGGGCCTATTTTGATCGTTGCGAATATTTCCTGTTGGATTTTCACAGCCCTCCCAGCCGTTGCTTCCCTTATTGAGACCCCAACAACGGGTAAGGTTGGTGCCCTTTTGAGTGTCTCTTTGTTTGTAAGATAGAATTCTTCTGATATGCATGTTATCTCACTTCCTGTATCGATTAGTGCTGTAACTGGTGTATCTTCTATGAGGATTTTTGCAATCGGACATTTCCTTATTGTCTTCCTCTTCTAGAGATCTTCCGTTAGAAGACTTTTGCGTGTGTCCTCCCCTATTCCCCGTATTCTAGTTGTGTCCCTTAGTTTTGGAGGACGGTGCTGGGGCACAACTCTTCTGCGTTTCCCGGCTGTGTGGTGTCCTGAGATGTATTTCCTTGGATCTTTCTCACATTTTGCTGCTGGGAAAATTGTCGGTTTTGTTGATTCCTCGGTGTGCTGTATCCGCTTGTTTACGCCCTCGGTTGTCCCTGCTGCGGCCTTTCTTGGTGGGAGTCTTCCCTTCGTCGTGAATTTGCTCCTGTTTTTTCTTCGTTTTTCGGTGGATATCGTTGCTGATTATCTCGGTCCGTTCTGGGATATCGACTTAGATGATCCCTTCTTGAGTTCACTGGCCCGATCTTGTCGAAGCGTTGTAAGAGGTCCAGGATTTCATCCGTGGTTTTTATGCCTCTTGCCAAGATCGCCGATCGGATATTTTCGTCGAAGTTGCGAGCTATCTTCTTGATTATTTCGGCTTCCAGAATCGGTGGTTCCACATCCTTTGGTTGCTGATGATGCGCATTGCATAATCGACTCGGCTTGTCTTCTTATTCTCATCGAACGATCCGAATTCTAGTTTTTCGGAGATTCGATATTGTTCTTCTTCGTTCCAGAATCTTCTCTTGAACTCTCTTTCGAAGTATTCCCATGCGTTAATCTTTTCTTCTACGAGTAGCCACCATTCTTTGACGGATCCCGTCATGCTCTGGAATATCACGAGTTTAATGTCTTGTTCCAATGCCAGTGCGAAGCAATATTGCTTTAGCTCTTGTAGGTATCTCATAGGTCTTGAGGTTGGTGCTCCACTGAAGGTTGGTAGAGTCATCCTTGGTGCTCCCTATGATGTGTCCAATGTCCTCGATCTTCCTATCCTAGAGGCCTGATCGCTTAGTCCAAAGTCGCTCACTCTGGGTTGTGTGCCGCCAAAGCTGCTGCTCCTAAAGGCTGGTTGACCCATGGCGGAGATGTCGTGAGTTGTATCTTTGAGTCTCCTTCCCGTATGGATCTCTGGGTTTGCAAAGCTCACTCGTCTAGTTTGACTGTGATCTTGAGTTCGGTTTCTGCTGATCGTCTGGGTTGGTTTCCTGTATCCCATTTGGTGCATAAGGACTTACATCTCCTCCCGACAGTGCAGTTCGTGTGCTGCCAGCATGCTTCTCACTGTGCCTTCGATGAGTCGTTTGTGACATGTGAGTTTCTCATCGATGGATGCTGTCACACTCGAGAATCTAGCATTCGTGATCGTCATGTGATGACTTATTGATGCCTTTATTTGTTCTAATGCCTCTAGGATTGGATTATCGTTGCTTGGTGTACTTTGTACATCCTCGATCTCTCGTTGGATAGGGACTCCACTAGTGGATATTCGTCTATTCCATAATCCGTGAGAGTCGATGGTGTATGATTCCATTGGTGAGCTTGTAGAGCAATTCGTTTCTTTCACTATGCTCTGAGAAGTCTCCACGGTTGTTTGTTCCAACCTGCTGGTCGGTCTCGTTGCTGTGTGTGTGTTCGTACATGTCGTGTTGTCTGACGTAGTCCATGCTGCCGTAGTGACGGATTCAAGCAAGGATGATGCCGTCGTGTTGATCGTTGAGATCGCTGATGTGAGAGTTGATGCGATGCTTGCCATTAATGATGTCGTCGATACAGATCCCTCGCTGGTTGAGGTTGATCCCTCGGTGGTTGACATCTTGGTAATGATGTTTCGCTTTATTCCTCTTAATGTTTATTTCTATTGATTGCCTGCCCCACGTTGGGCGCCAATGAGACGTTTCGTGATTTTTGAGTGTTCGGAATCACGAGACTTTTTGTAGGGTTTGTGCACTGGGCAGGCGTCTTCAGAAACAATTTAGACACTGGAGTTTTTAAGACAAACAAAATAATGATATATTGTCCTATAAGTTACAGACTTGGTATCCTTAATATTCTATTTTGCTCTCTCTCACACTTACATACACTTTATAATTGTCTCTAGCTTGCCAGTAGGACCACAGGCGACAAGAAGTGTTTTTGTTTACTTTATTCTCTCTGCTAGCCTTTTGGATTGGAAAGAGGTAGCTGGAACCACAATACAGCAGATTGCACAATGCGTCCGAAGACTGTGGCGTAGCTGAGGTCTGGAGAGTGAGGATTTAGAACCCATAGATGGTCACAATGACCCCCGTTCGCTGTATCACCTCGGTCGGTGCCCCGAGACAGACTGCTTTGACAATAGCCAAATCCGAGAACTAATCATTCTGATTGGTCGAGAGCCTTATACCCGATAACTCTTCTATCTCCTTCGAGTCGTCCCTTTAAACCAAATCGAGATCGTTCCTTAGCGAATCGGTACATAATCTTTGGAGATCCTCCACGGCCGCTTCCCCAGGGCATCGGGCGACAGCTGGGCACCACATCCTTAACTCAGGCAGGAGGTTCCTCTCCTGCCCTTAACCATATCAAAACTTCCTCCGCCCGCTCTACAGCCCTTTGCCCGTCTCCAGCGGGGCGCCGGTATCTCACCCGGGCTTCTGCCGGTCCATGGAGACGTCTCCGTCGGGTACTCTCCTCTGCCGGGCAACTCGGTACGTCGAGACTATATCCCCACGGCAGATTTGAGCACCTCGACCTCAACTAAACACTGACACAATCTTACGAGAGCCTTGACATAACTGTATGAATCAACCCAAGAGCGTAGCTTCTGAGCAGGGTGGCGACCCGAAGAGAACCAGAAATCGAGAACGTTATCTGTATCGGTAACCGGAGCCGCCTTGGGACCATGATTCAAAAAATCACGTCACAATATATATGTAAGCGATTATTTAAAAAAATAGTGATAAATATATATGTATAAATATAGTAATAATAGTAATATAGTAATGCTAGTGTTTATAATAGGTGTAGTATATAAAAAACTATGTACATAATTACAGGCGCGCGGCCACCACCTCATCACCGCCCTGGGCTATGACCACGGCCCTGTGGTCCACATAGTAACTGAAACAAGCTATACAGTCCAAGGGGTTATACGCATGCAGGACGCTCCGTTCACAGAGTACGCACACCCCGCTGCCTATCGGTATGGTGACATCAACCAATAAATAATGCAGCACTGCCGGGGTGTGCTGTACCCTGGTTTCGGGGTCCTGCATGCGCATGCAACAGTAGCATAATTTCACAGGGCCGCGGTCATATAGGCAGCCGTAAAAGCACTGGCCACCGTGGAGGGGCGCGAAAAACTCATTCAACGGTGGTCGAATACCGTCGAGTAGGGGCCTCTCAAATGGACTCTCCATCCCAAAGGGCGGTGTATCAGGTCTCTTCGGTTTCTTTAATAAATCTGTTTAAAGCAAATAAAAAAAAAACGTTTATTCTTATTACACTTACCACTCCAATAGCAGTAATAACTGGCGTTAGGCGTGGTGCTGTTACCGTGCTGGTTACCTTGCTGTGCAGCGTCTAGAAATAAGGGTAAAAGGTGGGAAATGTACGATACATTTTTAAAATTAAATAAAAATGTGTACTAGCTTAACGCTGTTATACATACCACTTTCTTTTTTTTTAGATCGTGTAAAATAGGTCTCTCGTCAGATCACCTTGATTACTCGTCTACAAATAAAAGTAAAAGATACAATTTTTCTTTTTTTAAATCAAATACAAAATAACGGGTACTAGCTTTCGCTTTACGCTGTTATACGTACCACATTTTATTTGTAAACTTCGCTATTTCACTTATTTTAGCTTGCACCTTTTCCTGTCGTCACAGTACTGACAAGATGCTGCGAAGATGGTTTACGGGGCACCATCTTTTTTCCCACCATGACCATAAATGTTTGCATAGTTGCAAATAAGAGATACATGTAGTAGGGGTTACGAGGGCCTGGAATTCATAGGGTTGGTCAAGACGGTAGTACCCCCCCCCCCCCC
>NW_014332874.1:34112-57900 GCF_000341935.2 Cephus cinctus
TCCCCCCCACGCCAACCGTATTTACGCATCGTTCGCTAGATTGAGCAAAAGAGGGGCACCAGCATTCCAGAAGCAGCTACGTTATATATATAGAGGGTTCATCCCGAGTAAAATATTAAGGGGTTGGATATCCACCCATCGATAGCTAAAGGTATCGAAAATGTATTACGCGCTACAACTTTATAATATACATAACGTGTCTTTCAAAATACGGTTTTCTATTTTACCACGGGTACACTTATCTCCTTAGGATAATTAAAAAGTTACCGACCGGCGGTCAATGCATAATTACCGGCCGTGATAGGCCCCTGGGGGGAAATGCAACCCCGCTGCTACTGAGTTTCGGGCCTTAGGACCAGGTCCGCATGGTGGCGCATCGCCTCATTGGTGAGGGGTGGGGAGAGCCAGGCACATCGGCGAGGCGGGTGACGTCATAGCACGGCGTAGAGAGCCAGAGCGCTGCGCGCTCCATGACTCATGGGGGATAGTGCTGGGGGTTTGTTGTGACGGCCAGAAGTGGTATGTAACTACTAACGTATGTACAATAATATATAATGTACAAATAATGAACAATAACTACAAAATGAATTCTTTGGAGGTTAGGGTTGAATAATAACTCTTGACAACTTTGTTAGATTCCCAGGTAATGAAACTGAGAAGAAAAAATGGGCCGAGAATATGGGCAGACCAGATTGGTTACCAGGAAAAACAGCAGTTCTTTGCTCTAACCATTGCACCAGTGATTGCTTCGAGTGCTGGTGGAATATGACATGACTGCGCAAGGGTAGCGTGCCTACAATTTTTCTACAAGACAGAATTGAGGCACATACAACTTCCGATGTAGGCCAGGCTTCAAGTAAAAGTACGTATATTGCATACTTGTTCATTATCAGTTCACTTACGTGTTCAGAGTATATTGATAAATAAATGTTTATCATTATCTTCTTCATACGTCGTTGATTATTTACTTCCAGGTAAGTCTTTTCTTTCTTTATTGAAAAATGAATAAAGGGGTAATTAATAACTGTGCAGGATTAAAGGTTGACATGTCACTGCCTACGACAAGTCCTCCATCTACGTCAATGGATCAACCAAGCTGTACTAAGGAGTCAAGTTCTGCAGAAGCAATACTTCCCACACTGAGTGAGTATGCTTATTAACTAGTTGATTCAATTGAGAAAAAGCAATATTTACAAATTTTATTCAAAGAATACACACGTATTTATAATTTGTATATCCAGGTCTGGAAATGTCAACACCGAGTTGTTCTATTTCAACTCCGAAATCATCTATTCGTCAGGAGCAACTGACACCAAGGACATTACGGCGGCGAGAACTATTCAAGCTTGATCACCTTTATGAAGACACTCCTCGAACAAGACAAAAAAAATGCTACCTTATCAGGCAGAAATATGCAACATCACAAAAAAAGATTAGAGCTCTTAAGAGACAAGTCCGTACATTGAGCTTCGTCTTTACACATTGACAAAAAATCATGCACTTTCTGTGACTGGCACAAATGATCGCCATTTTCTGAACCGGCAGATCATTTGGGCTTATCAATAACTGCCTGTGATTTCATTTGCTGTGATATTGTTACCAAAGATAGTTATTTTAAGAATATATCTATGTACTACTTTTGCCAATTATTAGTCTAAATTTTTCTATCAATAATATTGAGGTAGGTGTTCATATTATATCGCTGATCGTAGTATAGGCCTACTGGGGACCCGCTACGTTAAATAATGGGAACGCCTCGACGGCGGCACCTCTTGGGTGATGTGGAAGCCCGCAGATTGTCGTTGTTATGCCTTTATTGTAATAAGATAAATAAATTAATTGGATATACTCTTTAATCTGTTAATCCCATTTGCAAAAGCACATTTTTTTCATAAAAAGAAAGTGCTCTCCATAGAGGGGTCTCGAAGCATAGACTTCCCGATTCGTAACCGGATGCACTAGCCAGACGCCAGAAACATCTGTTTATTTTACTTTTTTCGGAAGTTCTATTTCCAGAATTTCATCGTTTATTCAACTGCTTACTATTGTCGTTTCGCTTACTTTACATATAAGCAGAATAATATAAAGATGCCCACCAGTTAAGAACTTTCGCGCCACCTTTTTCCACGTGGACAAACAATTACTGACAGAGATAATGCTCATTTCCATATTTGCTTCTCGAGATTATTGATTCCAGGTAATGAAGTCAGCTAATTATTTTCTCATAGTAAATCTTATTGAGTTTACATTGGGCGCTGGAACTGAAGATTGCAAATAAAAAAGTATTTATAAGATTATAAGAACTGGCGGCAGCAGTGACAGCAATAGCAGACCCCTCAGCGAGAGAAGATCCGCAATCGCTCAAGTCGCCGGTCGCGCGGCACGAGCGGGCGTTTAAAATATTATTCGATTCTGTTCATAGATAAAATTTAAAAAAAAATACATATAAACGTAAAATAAAGTTTGGGCAACCTATAAAGGTTAAAAGAGAGGAACCTTGAACAATTTTTGTAGTAAAATGAAAAAAAAAGAAGATGAAAAAAGAGTTCTTCATGGGGGATCGAACCCGTAACCAGCAGCGGTATATCTTGACAGGTTATTGACTCAGCCACGATGCTCGTTTAATTCTAAATTAAATTTTCTATAGATATTTATCTATGATATTTCAAAATTTCTCTTTGAACTGTTCTCGGTCGTGTCATTTACCAACGAATTTCGCCATTCATTTTTTAATGTTCATTTTCGGCATGATAAGAGGTAAAGAGTGAAAACCAATATTTCTATGCATTTTTTATAACTTTGAAATTTATTTGAATATACACATTTGTTTGCGCATTACGTCCATACAAACGTTTAGGGTTCGGTTGGACGGAAGACCTTGCTGCCCCGCATTTATTTGAATATACAAATTTGTTTTCGCATTACGTCCATACAAATGTTTAGGGTTCGGTTGGACGGAAGACCTTGCTGCCCCGCTTGTTTGTCAAGTACGGTTTGTGAGGGGCGGTAACTTTTTCCCCACCACCGAGCGATCCATTCATTTTCGCTGACTGCAATATCGGCTGGAACGATTATCATGACCCGCGCGGCTACGCGAAATCTGTAACATCGACAGAGGCGATGATCACGAAATCCTACTCCCGGAGTCGCCGCTACGATTTAGCGCCATGCTTTTGGTATCGCCTAAAACCGGAGCGTTGTGCATCTCCCCACTCATCTCTGGTCTAAAGCACGGGAGTGCCGTGTCTCCAGTAAGTGGTCTGTGGTTTTGATAGATTCATAAACTAAGTTTACCGCGCAAGAGCGGCCGTAGCCCAGTGGATAGGGTAGCGGATTCGCGACCGAAAGGTTGGAGGTTCGTGCCCAGCTTCCAGCGGCATTCACCAATGGGTTTTCATATGAAAACTTAAGTGAGTATTTATACGGTTTTCGCCCAACACTGTTCGGATACGGTGTATAAACTTTGTAGGTCCCCTCACGCTGAGTTGAATAAGGCCCGTCTCGCAAGGTACATCGCCATCTATTGTCGAACTTCAAACCTTGATTATTAGGACCAGTTACTGGCACATGTCCCCCATTGGGGTTACAGCCATAAGGAAAGGAAGGGAAGGGAAGTTTACCGCGCGACAGTCACTGGCACATCTCCTCATTGGAGGAGTCAGCCATAAGGAAAGGAAGGAAGAAAGTTTACCGCGCCTTTAATGTTAGTTAGAGTGGTTTAGGGTTAACTTTTATCGAAAATTGTTACAGTATAACCTCAATTTATAAAACTACACAAAATTAACACTAATTGTAAGCTTTCACACTCAGAAATAAGAATGTAAATTACTGTATATTGCCTATAAAATGTATAATATCTATATACTTACGTTTTAGATATAAAAATGGAAAAGGAATCCTCATCAAAAAAAATTAAATCTTCAAATTTAATTAATCAATTTATAATGGAGAGAACAAATGTAGGGTCTTATAATGAAGTTAAATGGTTTTAGTTGGAACAACTTACACATATATATATGTATATACATTTTCAGGCAGCAGATTCTATAATGCATTTTCGATTTGATAAGAAAAGGGTCAGAATTCTTACCAGCATAGAGGAGGTAGCTGAAAAGTGTAAAGGAATTGTTTATTGGATGTTTCGAGATGTCAGAGTTCAGGGTAATATCATACAACGAATAGTTCTGTGCTATGTTACGTTATGATAATATATAATATATTAAATAACCAAAATAAATTTACCTTTTATTTTATGAAATTAGAAGTACATGAAATAGATAGAACTAGTTCAAATACAAACAATTAATGGGATATGCTTAACTGATAAATATTTTTCTTATATTGAATATACAAATAAATACTAATACATTGAAACCTTGTTTAAGTTGACTCTCAGAAAAGGTTACTCGCGTTTAAGTTTACGCGATACTTTTCGCACAATAATCGCAAGAGGGGAATCGTGCAGTGGTGGAATCCTCTCCTGAGTGAATATAATCGAGATGTTTAGGTTTCTGACGAGTCAACTTAAACGAGATTTCAGTGTATATTACATATAATTACTGTTTATGAGTACAAGTTTAATTAAGTATAATGTTTTCATTTTACAATTTTCAGATAATTGGGCATTTTTGTTTGCACAAAAGGTTGCCAATAAAAATTCTGTACCACTACACGTGTGTTTTTGCATATTACCAACATTTTTAAATAGTACTATGCGGCACTATAAGTTTCTTCTGAAAGGTTTAATGGAGGTTGATGCAGAATGCAAACAGTTGAATATAAATTTTCATCTACTTCATGGTGAACCAAACCAAGCAATTTTAGATTTTGTCCAAAAGTATAAAATGGGTGCTGTCATTACAGACTTTTTTCCACTACGATTACCTCTGTTTTGGCTTAATGATCTAAAAAAAAAACTACCAGACAACATTCCATTATGTCAAGTAATTTAAAAGCTATTTATTTTCTTAAAGTACTATCATATAGGTGAGATAAGTACACCTAAGTAAATCCTGTATTCGTTTAAACTGATGTTCATCATATATACATTATTAGTATGAAATAATTTTAATAAAAACAATTTATTTTAGGTCGATGCACATAATATTGTACCATGTTGGATTACGTCAGAAAAGTTGGAATATTCTGCTCGTACAATTCGGAATAAAATAAATTCTAGATTGGAAGATTATCTGACACAGTTCCCACCAGTCACAAAACATTCCTTCTTAACTAATCAAAAATTTAAAAAGAATGATTGGGAGAATGCTCTGAGGAAGTTGGATATAGAAGAATCTGTGAAAGAAGTACCTTGGACTATACCAGGGTATAATGGTGGCATTTTAGAATTGCAAAGCTTTTTAGATAATCGTTTGGCACACTTTCACACTATGCGTAACAATCCTTTAAGCAATGCTACAAGCAATTTGTCTCCATGGTTTCATTTTGGTATGATATCCGTTCAGCGATGTATTTTAGAAGTATTAAAATACAAACAAATGTATAAAGAGTCTGTGGAAACATTTATGGAAGAAGCAATTGTGAGAAGAGAATTAAGCGATAATTTTTGTTTCAACAATGAAAAGTACGATGCTGTAGAAGGTGCCAATCAATGGGCAATTGATACTTTAAATCAGCATAGGTGAGATCAATTGGAGTTCATATTAGCATTATGAATGACATCTATTATTATTGTCTTACTCATCTTAGAGTACTAACTCTCATTAAAATTGATATATTTTTCCTTCGTTCGCAGAAGCGACAAACGGGAATACATTTATAATTTAAATGAATTGGAGCATTCTTTAACTCATGATGACTTATGGAATTCATCCCAAATCCAGTTAGTGCAAGAAGGAAAGATGCATGGCTTTTTAAGGATGTATTGGGCAAAGAAGATATTAGAATGGACACATGATCCTGAAGAAGCTCTCAAATGGGCGATTTACTTGAATGACAAGTACAGTATAGATGGCTGCGATCCCAATGGATATGTAGGTAAATACTAACTGATAATTTGATGCTTTTCTATTCTGAGCACAGAAATATATAAAATATACGTATTCACGCATAACATGATAAAATTAGATTAAATATTAGACAGATGTGTGAAAATATTGTACAGTAAAACTTCTCAATAGCGTAGGTTTTTCCTACCTTTTCCCTGCGTAAAATTGCATAATAACGTAATTGTCTATCCTCACTTTCTCTATACTCTTCTTCGTGCTATTCCCACTTCCTGTAACCGCGCATATTTACTCGCAGCATAGGTTTCTGCGCGTGCGCAACTTGTAAAAAAGGAATTATGTTATTGAGAGGTTTTACTGTATAGCTTTTATTTTGCTCTTACTTGAAAAATATAAAAATTCAACATTCAATGTAATTATCCTTTCCTTGAAACGTTAAGTTTCGAAAGATACAAGTATGTGAGATAATCTTATTTATTAACGACCAAAAAGTAACTTTCTTTAGAGATGCCACACGAGTAAAATAATTAACTTAAGTGCTGTTATCAGAGATCAGGCCGTATCAATACCTCAGATTGTTATAATTATTTTGTGCATAACTATAGTCGGGCTGTGACGTCAGTTCCACTTTGAGGGGACTACTTTACGCTTGCATTCGTAAGGAACTAGTAACTCAAAATGAAACTGATGTCGTAGCCCGATTTTACTTGTTCTGATTGTTAAAATTCTATTCATATATTCGCATTATCAGTTTTAATCTTTTCACACAGGATGTATGTGGTCAATTTGTGGAATACACGATCAAGGTTGGAAGGAGAGAAATGTATTTGGAAAAATACGATACATGAATTACAAAGGTTGCGAGCGAAAATTTGATGTGAAGGAATTCGTTAAAATGTGGGGTGGCAAAGTGTACAACAAATAAGAAAAGCAAGGTTTTATACATGTACATATACATGGTATGTATATCTTAATATACATATTTAAAATAATTCTAGTACCCAAATCTGTATACAGGGTGTTCGTTATGAAACGCACTGTAGTAATACCGTTGCATTCCTTGTCAAATTCTAAGGAATACGTGTATTTTGATTTTTTATTTCATGTATCAAAATTTCGAGATAATGAAGGTTGAAGTTGCAGTAACGCGACCAATCAGAACGCGTTTAAACGGAGCGTAGATGACGTCGCGAGTCAGCCCACAAGGCCTGCTTACACAAGGCCGATAACACTAAGAGTATCGTCTCTTGTATCTTACTCAATTACATGCAGATAAACAGGGACACAACGACGATACTCTTAATGTTATTGGCCTAGTGCAAGCAGGTCTTGCGGGCTGGCTCGCGACGTCATCTACGCTCCGTTTAAACGCGTTCTGATTGGTCGCGTTACTGCAACTTCAACCTTCATTATCTCGAAATTTTGATACATGAAATAAAAAATCAAAATACACGTATTCCTTAGAATTTGACAAGGAATGCAACGGTATTACTACAGTGCGTTTCATAACGAACACCCTGTATACAGATTTGGGTACTAGAATTATTTTAAATATGTATATTAAGATATACATACCATGTATATGTACATGTATAAAACCTTGCTTTTCTTATTTGTTGTACACTTTGCCACCCCACATTTTAACGAATTCCTTCACATCAAATTTTCGCTCGCAACCTTTGTAATTCATGTATCGTATTTTTCCAAATACATTTCTCTCCTTCCAACCTTGATCGTGTATTCCACAAATTGACCACATACATCCTGTGTGAAAAGATTAAAACTGATAATGCGAATATATGAATAGAATTTTAACAATCAGAACAAGTAAAATCGGGCTACGACATCAGTTTCATTTTGAGTTACTAGTTCCTTACGAATGCAAGCGTAAAGTAGTCCCCTCAAAGTGGAACTGACGTCACAGCCCGACTATAGTTATGCACAAAATAATTATAACAATCTGAGGTATTGATACGGCCTGATCTCTGATAACAGCACTTAAGTTAATTATTTTACTCGTGTGGCATCTCTAAAGAAAGTTACTTTTTGGTCGTTAATAAATAAGATTATCTCACATACTTGTATCTTTCGAAACTTAATGTATAGTATTCAAAATCAAACAATGCTCCGTCCTTTATCGGTGGGACCAAGTCAGATGTGACCCTAGATACTGACATTGCGACACACACACATATATACATATATATATATATAAGACATCACATATGTCATATATATATAAGACATCACAAAATCTCGAATTGAAGAACTGTTGTGTCTTCAATTACGGGACGTAGTACCGTTCCTCGGGGAGCATCTCGCAAAGTACTGGCCAAGAACTCCAGGGTCCATGAGATGTTTGTATAATCTGTAAACTAATTCTTATTGTATCGATATTACATGCGACTTGTATCCGGTCAACGATATGCCGTCGGAAATTCTATAACGACATCGAGGAACCAACATCAACCTCAACAGTATGGGAAGGAAGACGCCACCCGTTATGCAAGGGAACGTGGAGGACGGTTAGAGACATCCGACGCCTCCACCCCACATCGGATGACTCCCGAATTGAGTAGGGAGTCAAAGAGCTAAGAAGGATCACCATGGATCTTCTCGTCACGTTCCGATATCGTCGATATCAATGTCCCGCGAACGGCACATCGGTAACACCAAAGAAGTAGGAAACTCTTAGGGCTACCGCGGCGAGGCGTCATGAACCTCTGCCAGTTCAACGTCCCTGGAAGAATCCAACGAGGAACACCACCAGACGACAGCCGGATCCCTCAAGCCACGGTAACGAGAAGGAACACTATCGTCAAGCCCCATGTCTACGAATGGGCGACGTACGCCCCGATTTCTCGTAGCTCGCGCACGGGAAACATCTTATAAGAACGAGACCGTCCTTCTATGTAACGTATAGTATGGCGTACAAGCAAGCTCTGGTCAAAAGAATATCGCTTTGAGTCCTTCTCGTGAGTGTAAAGATCCAATAACGAACCGAAGTCTTTCCGGTAAAATTTAACTATTATATGTATCGTCGAATTAATAATAGTCTAAAGGCATGCTTCGAATTTATAATTGTCTAAAGGCATGCTTCGAATTTGGCGCATAGCAACGCGATAGGCAAATCCTTCCGTAAATGGTATGGGTCCAGGAGGGCCTGACTCTGGTGACGAGGCCAGCGCTGGCCCCGAGCTCCGAGGAAATCCGCCCTCGCGCGGACATTCTTACGTTGGTAGCCGTCTTGGCCGGGTGCGTGTGTTGAGTATCGTTGTGTTCCGTTTGCACAGTAAGCGTCTAGCCAGCAAGAACGAAATCTTTTCCGACTCTGAGGCGAGGGTATTCGCCCTGTATTCTCTTATCGAGTGTTCCTCCCGGTTACGTCCTAGGAGAAGTCGCGTACCGCCAGGAAGAAAAGATTCCATGTCTTGTCTAAATTATTGTTCTCATTACGTATCCTCATGCCTTAAATTAAAGTAACTATCTCTTTTTCTCGCGTATTGACGCTTAACGTCTCGTCTTGTTTGAATTGAATCGCTCGTCAGGACTTCTCTCACTAAACAGGTTTTTCTTTTTTTTTTTGTTCTATTGTCTATATCTTCTAACTTATTGAGACTCCTGTTTAAAGTCAGTCGCTTTAGTTCAGTGCTAATCTGTACTTTGGAATATCTCTACTGTTAATTATTTAGTTTATCTCTTCTGGTGAAATTAGCGTGCCGATCCACCGCTCGACCTGTCACTGTCTTTCGCAGCTGCGTAATTCGCTCCGTTTATCGGGAAGGCGGTCAGAGTAAATAACGATTCCGGCAATCGACGTAATACCGCATCGAGATCAAACGTGAACATTTTGTGACTATTAGCCTGTACGACCTTCCGTTGAGAGGCGGTGATATCGATGTCGCACTCGTATCGTTAAAATCGTCGCGTATCCCGTTTGGGATTCTATCTCGCGTGACGTTGTTGTATCGAGTAATATTATTGTGCTTGGTTAGGTAAAATACTAATTGTTATCAAGTCCCGAATAAAGGGCATATTTGTTACTGTTAACTTCTGGTTCCCAATCTGGCTTTATTTAACACCTGTCTGTTCCCAGTCCCTCTACCTACCGGTTTTAAGTAGCTAGCTAGTGCCTCTCTCCTATCTCCCCGCGTTATCTTCCCGTTTCGTGGTACTACGTAGTGCCTGGCGCCCATAGGCTGTCGCGATCCAGAATCACGGAATTTCGCGTTGTCGCGTAAGGGAGAGTCTGGAGGTGCCGTTCGGGTTTGTGACGAAAAGAAGTTGTCGCGCTACGGACAATTTATCTTACGTAAGGGAATTTACGTCAGAATATATATACACGTTTGCCAAAGAGATACTTTGGGGACACGACAAATCAAGGGGCGTTCACAATAGCAAGCTAATGCTTTTTTTTAACTACTACCTTGGGGCATCACAGCATTAGAGTTCTGACCTAATTTAACCTAACGAAACATTTCTAAGACCATCACAAATAATGGATGCTTAACATTGAAAAAATATAAATAAATTTGGTGAGACAGTCCGTTTTATGGTCCTCAAAACAGTCATTACACTGGAAAATCTTTGAGGACGGTCCCCAAGACAGCCACTTGTCCTCACAGTAGCGACTTCGTAAATGAAATCGTACCCAAAGTATCCCCTAGCAGGAAATATATATATAATAATGTTACGTATATCGACCTTCATTCCGAAACAGAAGAATAACGTAGCCGACAGGAAACATAATTGCAGACTCAGTACGTTACTCAGTGCATTGCCCGTGCCACCTACCCAGCTGGTTAGCCGAGTGCATTCCTAACGTCCTAACCGTACCTTGAGCATCAGCAAAAATCGACTATATACTATAAGCAGCCAAAATCATGGCACTGGCGCTCAGAAAATCATTCAGTTTCACGCGTAAAAGATCGGAGTGCACGTTGTCACTCGTGGCTCTAACCGTTAGAGTATTAGATTCAGTGTAATATTCGCAATCTGGCCTAGGTACGGATTCGTTATTACATACCCTAGGGAACAAGCTGGATCGGTTACCGGGCAAAATTGAGCTGCATAGATTAGTCTTTCCAAGTAACGCATATAGGTACTAGACAATTTTCTGTACCACCAAATTTCTTTTGCCTTAACCTCACACACACAGTCAGGTTTTGTAATCCGATTTTCACAATATTTTGTATCCCAGTATTTCTCATAATCGAATCACTGTACACGACAATTAATTGAAAACTTCTAAATTGTTTGTAACAATATATCGCAAATTCACATTTTACTCGCGTTTTAAATATCTATTACCCATCCTCAAACATTTCAGAGAATATCTATCCACGTTGGAATAGGAAGACGTGTTTTAACACCTTAAACGAGCAGCGAACCTAAATTGAGTGCATTCTTACCGCTCGGAATTCACTCAAATATTATTCACGTTACCTCCGGTCGTTTCTTTTCTTTTGGGTACTTCTAAATTTTTGTTATCAAATTTAAAGACCTCGCTAGCCACTACGGCCTACGTAACAATAGCCTAAATAATATTCAGACGGATAAAGAAGGCATTACGAAAAATTACCAAACACAAAAATGCACTTATAAATCTCGTGCATAAAATGACGAGCATATAAAAATGAACCAATTATTTTCTATAGTGAGAAGATACAAATAATGTATCCGGTTAGGGATTTTTTTCATTTAATTTGTATGATTCAAGGCTATGTAAAGACAACATTTTTAATACATCGAATTATCAGAAAATTATGTCGAGGTAGAACATACTGATAGTTCGAAATATTAAAAATATTTTTTAGAATAAATTTGTAAATATTTTTTAAATATAGAAACAGCCTGCCATACGTGCGAGTGTTATTAAATTCTTTTTTTAATCAAATCACGCTGCGACCACGGCACATTAAAACAAAAAATGAAATGGAAAAATGTTTCTATTTTCCAAACGCAAAAGCGTTAAGAGAACGACACGAGATTTTTTCCATCACTGTCAATTTTTCTCTTGCATCTTCATGAGAGTTCGTGTCGCAACAAGTGAGGCTACCGACTTCTACCAGGTATGGATTATCATACATCAAAAATATACATTGGCTACGTTAGCAACAATTCAGCTTCGTAATCGTAAGGTGCCGAGTTCGCGTCTAGAGACGGAAACTTTTTTTTCTTTATTTCTTTTTTGTTTTATCTACATGGTATCAATAAATTCATAACCGACTAGAAATTTCGGTATACTCTGTGACAAGAGTCCCTAACCAGACACGGAGTATCCGAGCGAACACTAGTTCGCTGCCGCGCCACTAGGTGGTCAAGGCAACTCGCATGAAAAAACGTAGAACCGGGTAAATAATTAAGCCGCTTAATGCATCATTGTTATCATTTACATGTATTATTAATAAGACATTTATACTGAAATATTTTGCAGCAGAGTGAATGGTGTAAGATTAAAGCAATATTCAAGAAATATTGCAATAATATTGCAATACATTTTAGCAATAGATGGGTATTACATTAATTATATGGCAAAATAATTAATGATAACAGAGGAGTACCATTTTTAACGGCGTTATGTTGATTTTCTACAAATAGGTATGTATGGCTCGCATTTGAGATTCGAATTTGGTAAATGATGTTTCATTATTGAGCTAACCTGTTCGTATGGAAACATGCTTTTAGGACACCACTGTTGTAAATTTGCTAACACGTTGTTATCATTTATTAGAAAATCAGATTGCTTTAAATTGATAGATTCAATGTTCTTGGGCAAAAAAGCTTTCGATCGATCAACAACGCCATGCACAGATTCCAACAAGCGCAATATACAGAGTGATAATGGTGTTGAGCATTCATCATTTATACAATTGATATCAGCACCGAGGTCCAATAAAGTATCTATCGCTTCCAAACGATCGCTAAATGAAGGAATTGTCACGATGGTCATTAAACACCAAGCAAAGACGGTATTACATGTAACTAATGTATGTGTTACATGTAATGTTGTCTTTGGTGAGTACATGAAAGAGGTTCGACTATTTCCTATAGATACAGTAGTTCTTTTTCTTTCGCGAACAGTAATAATGTCATTCTCAAAAATATTGACTATATAACATGTAATTGAGCTAAGCCGAAGAGAAGAAACGTATATACATTTTTTAAGTTTCATACAGTATATTGTTTAAACATTATTGTAAAAAGTTAATTCAAAAATTGTGATACTAAATTTTCACGTGAAATAAGCTTCTTACAAAAACTTAATGTATTTTTACCGTTCAGAAGCTCAAATACATAATGTCAAATTAACACGGCAAGTGTACCTGTATTGTACAATTTACGTTATTTTCACGGCGTTTTACAAACTATGCACGGACAAAAACAGCTATATAATGAAAATATCCAAAGACTAACATATCGAGTGTCAATTGATTGAATTTGTTTTAAGAATTTATATATTGTCAGAGATAAATATATCTAAATTACACGCACCATAATTTTACTCAAATTTTAATAATTGAATTATTATAAAGATTTTATCAGATGCTTATGATAAATTTAGATTTACCTTACAGCCGCATAAATCAAACCAGTATTCCCACCATTGTCCGCAAGATTCACATCCAAGTTTTCTTTTAATATTATCTGTCGGATTGTATTTTTAAAACCATTCGAAGACGCTATTAGAAAATTTAATGCTGCCATCTCGTGTGCTCCTTCTTGCCGAAATTCTCCTCGTTTTCCGGCCAAAATCTTGTGGATATTGTATCTCATTTTTTTCTTCGTACATATACAGGGTGTTCGTTATGAAACGCACTGTAGTAACATCGTTGCATTCCTTGTCAAATTCTAATGAATACTTATGTTTTCATTTTTTATTTCATATATCAAAATTTCGAGATAATCAAGGTTGAAGTTGCAGTAATGCGACCAATCAGAGCGCGTTTAAACGGAGCGTAGATGACGTCGCGAGTCAGCCCGCAAGACCTGCTTACACTAGGCCAATAACACTAAGAGTATCGTCGTAGTGTCCCTGTTTATCTGCATGTAATTGAGTGAGATACAATCGCTCGGTGTAACGTCAGTGAATTTCAGAAGGTACCCTTTATTCCTTATAATGTCTATTCCTTTAATGTCACAAGATAGTTGTAGCAACGTATTACGTTTTGAGTGGACCTGAAAAGGACCGATTTTGATCTACGCATGACCGAGCTTGGATCTGGATATGCTAATCTGCAACAATTACATACATTTTCTATGATAATGATTATTCTGAAACAGTAAATATTATAGAGTACGTAACATTATTATCAGGATATCGCCAATTAGGATACCTAATTGCATATTGTTGAACTGCTTGTGTTTGACTATCATTACATTGGGCTAACACCCAATACGTGTCGCAATATTCTCTCACAGAATAATTACTCGTAATGCGAACTGACTGTGTCCACAATGTGAAGTGAAATAAGTTGTAATTTGTAAACAAGTCAATCGACCGCAGTAGACTTATTACTGTTTACAAATTACAATCTATTTCGCTTCATATTGCGGAGACAGTTAGTTCGATTTATGTTGTTTCGACTACAAGATCGCATTACGAGTGATTATTCTGTGAGAGAATATTGCGACATGTATTGGGTGTTAGCCCAATGTAATGGCAACCAAACACAAACAGCGCAAGAATATGCAATTAGGTACCCTAATCAGCGACATCCTGATAAAAATGTTACGTACTCTACAATATTTACTGTGTCACAATAATCATTATCATAGAAAATGTATGTAATTGTTGCAGATTAGCATATCCAGATCCAAGCTCGGTCATGCGTAGATCAAAATCGGTCCTTTTCAGGACCACTCAAAACGTAATACGTTGCTACAACTATCTTGTCACATTAAAGGAATAGACATTATAAGGAATAAAGGGTACCTTCTGAAATTCACTGACGTTACAGCGAGCGATTCTATCTAACTCAAGTATGAGTAATTATTTTGTGAGAGAATATTGCGACATGTATTGAGTGTTAGCCCAATGTAATGGCAACCAAACACAAACAGCGCAAGAATATGATTAGGGTACCTAATTGCATATTCTTGCGCTGTTTGTGTAACACCCAATACATGTCGCAATATTCTCTCACAGAATAATCACTCGTAATGCGATCTTGTAGTCGAAACAACATAAATCGAACTAACTGTCTCCGCAATATGAAGCGAAATAGATTGTAATTTGTAAACAGTAATAAGTCTACTGCGGTCGAATGACTTGTTTACAAATTACAACTTATTTCACTTCACATTGTGGACACAGTCAGTTCGCATTACGAGTAATTATTCTGTGAGAGAATATTGCGACACGTATTGGGTGTTAGCCCAATGTAATGATAGTCAAACACAAGCAGTTCAACAATATGCAATTAGGTATCCTAATTGGCGATATCCTGATAATAATGTTACGTACTCTATAATATTTACTGTTTCAGAATAATCATTATCATAGAAAATGTATGTAATTGTTGCAGATTAGCATGTCCAGATCCAAGCTCGGTCATGCGTAGACCAAAATCGGTCCTTTTCAGGACCACTCAAAACGTAATACGTTGCTACAACTATCTTGTGACATTAAAGGAATAGACATTATAAGGAATAAAGGGTACCTTCTGAAATTCACTGACGTTACACCGAGCGATTGTATCTCACTCAATTACATGCAGATAAACAGGGACACTACGACGATACTCTTAGTGTTATTGGCCTAGTGTAAGCAGGTCTTGCGGGCTGACTCGCGACGTCATCTACGCTCCGTTTAAACGCGCTCTGATTGGTCGCATTACTGCAACTTCAACCTTGATTATCTCGAAATTTTGATATATGAAATAAAAAATGAAAATATACGTATTCATTAGAATTTGACAAAGAATGCAACGATGTTACTACAGTGCGTTTCATAACGAACACCCTGTATATATTTATATTATTTTAGCAGAATTCAGAGGAAATAAGGACGAGTGCATTTCCTCCTAAAGAAATCAATGTTTTTCATTTTACATTATTTACACTTTTCTAACTTCTCTAATTAAAATCAACCGGAAGAAATGCACCCATCCCCCTTATCGTCTTATCAATCCTATACTATGAATCCTCTTCTATACTAATATTTCAAAGCAAAACTATTTGTATAATTACGATTGGATATATATGTACCTCGTCATTTCGATGCCTAAATACATGTTTCAATATATCAATCATAGCTTGGTTATTGTTCCATGCTAATAAATGCGTCATAACAGTGGCTTCTGTTGGAAATTCAAGTATTGTCTCTATTCTATCAAACTCGTCAAAGTTTGAATTCCGGGATTTTCTTTTTTCCGAATAATTTATAGGATTCTCAATACTAGGAAAGTCATTGTCCTACAAACAAAATGGTGATTATCTCATATTGTTAAAGAGAATGCAAAATAATTATGTCAAATACATACATTTACAATATATATCACAAACTAATTATTAACTGTATGCAATAGATATGAATTATTAAAAAAAAATCTAAAGATATATTAAAACAGTGAGGGAACAATGTCGTGCGAAATATTTACATTGATGTTTGCAAAAATGTGCCATTTGCCTTCGAAGCTGCTCATTTGATCATTTTCACTGAAACCTTTGATGCCGCAATAAAATTGATCTCCAGGCGATTCGTAATCAACGTTGATTGATTCTCCTAGGTGCTGATTAATAAAAAATGTTGTGTCACTTTCTGCAATCTTAACACGTACATCGTTTGAGTTTTTCTTTTCTTTAAGTGTATCTTCCTTATTTGTTACTTTTGATGCACTTAAATAACTTTGACGTGGGTTATTGTTGGCTAGAAGTTTGAATGTTACAAGTTGTTATACAATCTTAATGCAATTATGTATTTTAATGTATTATTTAAAATATCTTACAAGCACATGATAAATTTTTTTTTATTAATCTAATAAAGGAATCTATATTAAAATGGTTCCACTGAAAAACATGTTTACGCCAAAAAGTTAACTGTCGTTAAAATGAATTATTTCTCACGTATAGCTTTCGTGACCTTCATGTCCATCGTAGATAATGCTGTGATAGATTCTTTTTCTTCGTGAAGATATTTTTGCATATATCTATAACAATTGATAATGGAAGAAATATATTAAAACCATATATTTTAAAGATTATCATTTGAATTAATTCAATTGCGTGTTATTTTATTTGATAGAGGTATCAAAATCATACATACTATTCATTTATACATATATTAATTTACAATAATTTATGGACGAAACAGTAATTGATTTGTTTCGAATACCTGTGTCTTTTAATAATTTTTAATTCATCACTTATAACCAAATAAAATAGTTCCAAAATGTATTTCTGACCTTGTAAATTCAACAATTGGTACTTACTCATTATCTAGTACATGATACCAGAGAGATCTCCTATCATTAGGTGTTGGTCTGCAAAGCTCATTCAACCCCTTCCGTAAAGGACGGTCTAAATCGCTTATATTATTCTTTATCAAGTTTTTTACAATATTCTGCCAACGATTCTGAACAAGATAAAATTTCTCATCTAAGAAACCACATAAAGCTTAATAATCGTATGAATCATAAATAAACCACCTCATTTATTGAAATCATTGTACGGTATCTCAGAATTTTTATTTTGTCGTCTTTTTCGCGAGCTATCTGGAGCATTTTGATTTCAGGTAAGCTGCGAATTAATCGAACCAGTTTGTTACCCAACCATATGCCGACATCTTGTTTGCCAGCTGAATTTGTATATACACCTGGACCAAATCTTTCATTATTTAAAAGGAGGCCCTAAGAAAAAATAAGAAATGAATCAAATATGAAAATAAAGATCTTTTATTATCTCATTGCAATATGGTATACTATCCAAGTACAATAAACCATGTTCAAATACCTCAAAATATGACCCACATAGGTAAGACATTCTGCCATAGCCCTCTTTCCCTTTTACCGACATACTGTTTCCATATATATGTTTACGTGGATGAATAAACCACCTATGCGTCATGTAATAAATAATTTTATACGTATAATATAAATAAGCTATGTTACAAAATCTCAATTAAATGCAATCTCATATCATTTTGTCTTACAGTCATCATTTCGGTAACAAAAAATTAGATATAGATATCATTTTGAAAAATGTTACGGTGTAGTTAATGTAGTATATTTTATTGTTTCTCGAAATATCGAGAAAAAAAAACAGGAAGTCTACATTTACGTCACGTGTCTTCCCTGCTTAAACAATCGGATTAAAATCAATAGAAACCGATAACTATCTGATTCAATTACAATCGAATTTAATCGGGGCCATCGGAGAAATTTGTATTCCGATTAAAAATGATTTGGAATGAATGGGTCATCGTGTTCGATATGATTTTATTGCTGATTACGCCTTAAACAATAATTTTTTTTCGGATTCAATGGAAATCTCATTTATTCTCAGTAGTAAATATCTTAAAGATTCGATACGAAATTTCTAATATAAAAATCTGATTATTTTCGACTATTTTAAATTGGTTTTAATAAATTTTTTTAGGCAGGGTTCCTGTCATTCCCTTGTATATAGTGTGAACTCAGATTCTTTCATATACTAAATGGAGAAGTAAAAAGCTATCTATAACGCGCAAGTACAAAAATCGAACATCTTTCCCTATTTTCTCGTGCTGAATTGGTATGGAGGCTCTGCGTATTTGACTGCGTGGTCAACTTCTGAAGAAATTATAAACTAACTCCATTTTGTAAACAATGATCGAGGATTCAAGATAGCAAAAGCAAGACTACTTCAGAGATCGGTTAGAAATTATAATCTGTATAAATGACACATTATAGAAAAGTGTCTATAAATGAGACACTGTGCTATTTAGAAAATATGTCATCCTGGACAATATATTGCAACGTTAGTTATAGTGCCAGAGATCTAATTGCTAAAGAGTTAATGTATATAGTGATAACATAGTTCTAGACATATTGTCAATCCATAAGTTCAATGTGTTTTTTTGTCAGTTCATAAAACCATATACAGTAACGTCCAATTGAAGCGCAACACTTGAATTTTTTTACATATCTGTGAAAGTATAACAAATTTCGAAAAACCAAAAATACAATTTTTTAGGAAATTTCCTTCCCGTTCGAATGGTAAAGGTTTTATCCCGATCAGATACAAAATGGCCGAATGGCAGGGGTTGGAGTGAAAAAGTGCATTTTGGGACTTTTTGAAAAGTTCGAGAACTAGTAGTTCCGGAAGAAAATTCATATTTCTAATTATGGCACGAGAGAGAGCATCCTTCGGCATTACCCCCCCCCCCCTTGAACCCCTGATTTCGCAAGCGCACCCGAAGCTTCCCCGCCATTTTTCATTAGGAATGCGATGAAATAGAAGTTTCATATTTATCCACGTTGTAGCTGAGATTTCAACGATTAAAACGCGCTTTTAAACATCTAAAAATAAGTTTGCTAAGGGATTAAATTATCCGTTTGAAAAAACGCCTAAATTTTGCTAGTTCCGCTCGAGGCGCTCGGGGGACTACTACCCTACCACGTGCGCCAAGCAATTGTCCCCCGAGCTCCTCGAGCGAAAGTCACAAAATTCCGTCACGGGATCATCTCCGAGAACAATAATTTTGTGAGAATCTGCAGTATCATTAAAGATGATATCATGCGGAAACTGGACCAGATTGGCTGGCGCGTTCGCAAGTTATGGCCATTTAAGTGTTTTCACTTCAAGGGGGTGTAACTCCCCCTAGAGTGATCCTACAGGGGTTCAATGGGGGGTTTTTTTTAATGCCGAAGGATGCTCTCTCTCGTGTCCTAATTAGAAATAAAAATTTCCTTCCGGAACTACTAGATCTCGAATTTTTCAAAAAGTTCCAAAATGCACTTTTTCACTCCAACCCCTGCCATTCGGCCATTTTGTATCTGATCGGGATAAAACCTTTACCATTCGAACGGGAAGGAAATTTCCTAAAAAATTGTATCTTTGGTTTTTCGAAATCTGTTATACTTTCACAGATATATAAAAAAATTCAAGTGTTGCACTTCAATTGGACGTTACTGTATGTACAAATATTTAACAAATCATACGTAGATTTCTATAAAATTACGAAAATGTTTACTAAGATGAAAAATTAAAATATAATTCAGTGTAAAACCATACGCATACATATTTTGTGAGAAATATTCTATGCAGAGCCATGTGGTGCTAGCTGAAGAGTTCATTGTTCGTGATTTGTCGTGAATCGAACTTTTGAACTCGTGGATCGACTATATATGCACATATAATATATCTTACGTAAATTCTCCTTCACCATCCGTAGAATAAAAAAAAAATGGCCAGTTGTATGTCTGTATATACTGAAAGAAGTAGGATATTTTTGTCTCATATGGAATACCAGTGAGTAATAAACGAAACTACGTACATCAGCATTCCTTAAGTTACAATGACCAGTTTCATTTCTTAAAACGCGTTCCCTATGTGGATTCTTGCTCTCGTAAAGCCATGTCAACATTTCTGTAACATGTTTATCTTCCATACTTTTTGAGTTGCTCATGCTAGAAGAAAATTTATCACTGTCTGTTACTTTCAGATTCTAAATAATTTCTTTCCTTAAAGGTTACGATGTTAACAGCTAAATGTTACTAACAAAAAATTTCGATTAACAAAAGACTACAGTACATATTTAATTTTGAAGAAACAAAAATTCTACATTCATCCGCGTCATCGTTATCTTCCTTTCATGACGCTTGCATTCAAACTTCAGGTTTCAATGTTTCTACAGCCAGTCGAAAGAAGCTAATTTCAAGCCAATGTCGCGGACAACTGTTAATGGGTGCGTAAATTGTGAATGCTTTAAATCAGCGGGCTGAAACCATTATGTTTCTTCCTTAGGGCAGAAGCTAAATTACAGTTTAAGCAGAAGTTTCGATGCAGTTGTCATAAGAAATATAGTGTGTACGTGAAAAAAATTCGTATTGCGGGTGATGTCAGCCGTCACCTACGACTCGAGAAGCCAACCCCAGTCTGAAATCGTCTTGTTTCACCTTTTGTCACACGATATACTATTGTATGCAATAGACTTTTTTGTTAATATCATCAATTTATATAAGTATACACGTAGAATTATTCGTACTGAATAATTCAACACTGATATAATTGGATGATATTAATTTTATAGAAAAGCTTTACAAATGTTTATTTTTCTTTATATTGAATTAGATCATGACAATTTTTACTAGGCTATCTTCCTTACGCAACAAAAAAGTAGACCAGCTCACAATCAGTTTAAGATTTAAAGGAATGCTGTTTTCGAAAATAATGTCTCAAAACAAACTTGTATTTTTAGACCTGCTAAATCACTATTGAAATCGCTATTACATCTTACTTTTTACATTGTCTCCTTGTAATTCAATATTAGAGAACTTAAATGAAGCTTTGAATGATGTCATATTAAAATTTTAAGGTTAACCAATTACCTATTGTGACTGCATAAGAGATATGGATGAGAGGAAATCAGGTTCCATTTTAATTTTCATTGATTTTAATATTATTCATTGTACTCTAACTTTTGACCTAATCAAAGAGAAAACCTCATGGATTTAAATCAATATTTACTGATTAATAAAGTTCAGTACACTGTATACAGAACTACGACGCAGTAGACCAAAAAAAGTCACCAATTTCGCTTATAAGACAAGATGCGGTATTATAATTCCCATTGCAAAGAAACATAATTCCGATTCTTAATCATTCGACTAAAAGTTGCATTTTTTGTATATTGTTTCTCATAATTTGTATGTACAATAATTTGCGTTCAGAAGTTTTTCAGACGGGATACGTATAAGTAACGGAATAACTAAGCAAAAGGATTCTAGCGGTTCTAAAACTTTTACTTGGGGCATATTGTGAAAAGGTGTAAATAGGATTATAAAGAGATAACACTGAAGATAGATAGTGTCATACGAACTATTTATTTATTATTTATTAGTTACATTTATCTACGACTATTCATATGATTGATATTGAACTATTCCCATTTTTCATGGAAATTATTATAATATAGCTAATTATTATTATAATATAAAATTCCGAAAATGTCGAATATGTAAATAATTATTATGAAATACGAAGTGTTGATATCTTAGAGGGAACGGGATGTATAGAGTGTAAGGAAATTGCTGCAGCTTTAAGTCCCAATTTCACGCATTCGGCTTCAGTCAATCCTTGATACATCCCAGCTATTATTCCAGCAGCAAGACAATCGCCACAACCACTGACGCTTACTGGTGAATCCAAAACATTGCTGTCAATAAAAGGTGGATACAAACGTGACTGAATTATACTCGATTCAATTATTTTCCTCTGTGAATCGTAGAATAATTCGGTGCCCATAGACCGCCGAGCTACCTAAAAAGAAATATAATATTCAATACACAGTTCTAGTATTGTATTAACATTATCTGTTCACCAAGCATATAGTACATATGTATTGTATATGATTGCTGCTATTACTAAAACAAATTTCTTTGTATAAAAAGAAACTTACTAAAACACCACGTGAACCCAAAGTAATTATAATGACAGGAATGCTTTCCACCAGCTGCTCTCCAATTTCTTTAATTATACCAATATCTAAATTTGTTTTATTTTTAGGGTCAGAGATACCAAAGTGTTTGGCAATAGCTAATAATTCATTTTCATTCGGAGATATGAAATGCAATGTGTTTCTCCAATTATCTGTTGCTTCGAAAATTTTTGTTGCTTTTCTGACGTCAGTTGGTTCATACCATACTGCAAATAAAAAAAATTAAGTATATTGTACCAAATCTGTAATGTAAAGAATTAATAATATAGTTTAAAATATATGACTTGTATTCAAAATATTTATACGCGATTAAAATCTATGTATAATTGTATATATAATCTAATTAGATCAAATAATGTAGGTGATGATTGTTATATAATCATATAAGTTAATGGTAGTTTAAACTAAAATAGTGAAATGTACAATGTAATCTGTTTAAGTTTGAATACGTTTTCATTCGACATAAAAATACTAAATTTATAAATACCGATCTCAGGATGCAACATTTAGGATCTTCATCTGAGATCGGTATTTTCATATTATAATCTTGAATATTTTAGAGCACTGTAACTTTTGGACTTTTTAGTATTTTAAGGTATTACTACGGACCGAAAAGGTATATGCGTCGGGCACGGTCTCACAGTGGATGTAGTAGTGTATACGTTGTGACGTGATTTTTCGAATCACAGTCCCAAGGCGGCTCCGGTTACCGATACAGGTAACGTTCTCGATTTCTGGTTCCCTTCGGGTCGCCACCCTGCTCAGAAACTACGCTCTCGGATTGATTCGTATAGTTATGTCAAGGCTCTCGTAAGATTTCGTTATTGTTTAGTTGAGGTCGAGGTGCTCGAATCTGCCGTGGGGAGATAGTCTCGACGTACCGAGTTGCCCGGCAGAGGAGAGTACCCGACGGAGACGTCTCCACGGATCGGCAGAAGCACGGGTGAGATACCGGCGCCCCGCTGGAGATGGGCAAAGGGCTGTAGAGCGGGCGGAGGAAGTTTTGATATGGTTAAGGGCAGGAGAGGAACCTCCTGCCCGAGTTAAGGATGTGGTGCCCAGCTGTCGCCCGATGCCCTGGGGAAGCGGCCGTGGAGGATCTCCAGGAGATACGTACCGATTCGCTAAGGAACGCTCTCGATTTGGTTTAAAGGGACGACTCGAAGGAGATAGAAGAGTTATC
>NW_014332874.1:58777-59768 GCF_000341935.2 Cephus cinctus
TTTTATATAATCAAGTTCTCGAATCTGTCGGAATACCGACGAAAATATTCTAATCAGAAAATTAGCTCTCGGTCAGATCTGCTTGCACTAGCTCTCGTTTCGATCTCTAAGCCTCAACCACCCTTAAGAGGTGGGGAGTTGTGACGTGATTTTTCGAATCACGGTCCCAAGGCGGCTCCGGTTACCGATACAGATAACGTTCTCGATTTCTGGTTCCCTTCGGGTCGCCACCCTGCTCAGAAACTACGCTCTCGGATTGATTCGTATAGTTATGTCAAGGCTCTCGTAAGATTTCGTTATTGTTTAGTTGAGGTCGAGGTGCTCGAATCTGCCGTGGGGAGATAGTCTCGACGTACCGAGTTGCCCGGCAGAGGAGAGTACCCGACGGAGACGTCTCCACGGATCGGCAGAAGCACGGGTGAGATACCGGCGCCCCGCTGGAGATGGGCAAAGGGCTGTAGAGCGGGCGGAGGAAGTTTTGATATGGTTAAGGGCAGGAGAGGAACCTCCTGCCCGAGTTAAGGATGTGGTGCCCAGCTGTCGCCCGATGCCCTGGGGAAGCGGCCGTGGAGGATCTCCAGATGATACGTATCGACTCGGTAAGGAACGCTCTCGATTTGGTTTAAAGGGACGACTCGAAGGAGATAGAAGAGTTATCGGTTATACGGCTCTCGACCAATCAGAATGATTAGTTCTCGGATTTGGCTATTGTCAAAGCAGTCTGTCTCGGGGCACCGACCTTGGTGCCACGGGCTGGCTCGTGCTCCCGTGCTATCTGTTGATAGTTTTTCTTGCCGTGTTTCGCTACGGTATAGCAAGTTCTCGGTTCGTACAGTTCTCGCATTGTTCTCGCGATATCCAGGCAATTCTATGATTTCCTGTGAGTGTTCCGGAGGTGCAGTGCTCCCCAGAGTGTCCTTTGGATGCAGTTCTCGACCTCCACGGATTAGCTGTACCAGCTCCGGTGAGGACTCCCAATTTATTAATTGGT
>NW_014332874.1:59778-60758 GCF_000341935.2 Cephus cinctus
CACTGCCATGTACTAAATTAACAGAACATGCGATCGAAACGACCGATGAAACGCCAGTTAACGTTAAAAAATACCGATATCCGCCCGCTCAACACGAGGAAATCTCACGACAGATTCAAGAAATGCAGGAAAAAGGAATTATTCAAGAATCAAACTCTCCATATAATTCACCGTTATGGGTAGTTCCAAAAAAACCCGGACTCTTACTCCAACTCTCTCTACCTCAAACCTAGCCGCCTGAGCGGCCGTGCGTTTCCGTAACCGTCCGCTCCCGTTCGTGTATCCAGTTGCGTTTGCTGATTTTACGCGACCCCAATCTATTTGACACCTCAAAACCTGCACCGAAATTCGGTAGTACGCAAAACGCGAGTTCAAAGGTGTACAAACCAAACCAACAAAACAATACGTCCACCAGCAAAAATCAATTTACCTGTCACGGGTGTGGCAGTACAAAACACTTTATCAGAAATTGCCCGAACGGACAGACGAATCCAAATTTTCCGTCACGACGTTACCCAAACGCTCCGCCGAATCAGATAAGATATACAGAATGTCAAAAAACCGCCGAAACCCCGGAGCAAGCTTCACCATCAGAGTCAGAAGCACCTTCGGAGAACGCTCTCATTTGCTCTTAGCAGACACAGGAGCAGCAGTAAATGTCCTGAAATTAAATTGTACGGCAGGCTTACCCGTTAGAAAAACCCTGGCACAAATCACCGGCATTAACGAAACTCCAACAATTTGTACACAAGAATGCAAAATTGTTATCGATGACATTGAACATATATTCCTTGTTGTTCCTAATAATTTTCCTTTGGAAGAAGACGGTATTGCAGGACGTCCCTTTTTAGAAAAAGAAGACACGATAATTCTAGCAAAACAACGGACAATCATTTTCAATCGAAAATCTCCAAAATTAGAAATGTTAAAATTTGAATGTAATTATTCCACGGAAAGAAGTAATTTATTGAAAAATAATA
>NW_014332874.1:61243-62534 GCF_000341935.2 Cephus cinctus
ATCCGGAAAACAAAAGTGGAGAATAGTCATAGATTTTCGACGATTAAATGACAAAACACGCCAGAACGCGTACCCTTTACCGAACATCGAAGAAATTTTAGATCAATTAGGCAATGCACGCTATTTCTCGGCATTTGATTTAGCAAGCGGTTTTCATCAAATCCCAATAAAAAAGGAACACCTTGAAAAAACAGCATTTAGTACGCCACACGGTCATTTTGAATTTTTAAGGATGCCATTCGGTTTATTAAATGCTCCTGCAACCTTTCAAAGGATGATGGATAACGTCTTGAGAGGATTGATCGGGAACACTTGTTTTGTCTATCTTGATGATGTTGTTATTTATGGAAAAACATTAACCGAGCACAACGAGAAATTACGACTCTTCCTGCAACGAATGAGAGACACCGGTCTAAAGCTACAGCCAGACAAATGTGAGTACCTTAAGTCAGAATTACAATATTTAGGTCACATTATTACGGCAGAAGGCGTAAAGCCAAATCCAGAAAAGTGTAAAAGTGTCATGGAATTCCCAAAGCTAAAAGATGCTAAAAACATTAAACAATTCCTAGGACTGACAGGGTATTATCGAAAGTTTATACAAGATTACAGTAAGAAAATAAAAGCCTTAACTCGATTATTACAGAAGGATCTTGCATTTGTTTGGGGTTCCGAACAAGAAAAAGCCTTTGCTACACTTAAAGAAGAACTTTGCAAGGAACCAATTCTGGCTTATCCTGATTTTTCACGAGAATTCACGTTGACCACTGACGCGTCTGGAATAGCTTTGGGCGGAATATTATCACAAGAAAAGAATGGAAGAGAACACCCGATCTCATATACAGGTCGAGCTTTAAATAAAGCAGAACAAAATTATTCGACTGTTGAAAAGGAACTGCTCGCAATATTATGGTGTGTGAGGCATTTTCGCCCATACCTGTATGGTCGCAAGTTCAAGATTGTAACAGACCATCGTCCATTGATTTGGTTGATGAACCACAAAGATCCTCATTCGCGACTAGCGAGATGGAGGATAACATTAGAAAATTACGACTACGAGATATATTACAAGAAAGGTAGTCTCAATACGAACGCTGATGCTCTATCCAGGAACCCTGTTCTAATAACTCGTCGAATGAATGCAGACGATATGATAGAGATAGAAGAAGAAATAGAACAACGAACAGAAAGAGACGAAATACAAGAAACGGAACCAGAAGAACCCGTTAAACTTGTGAAATTGGGAAAACAACTTTTTCTGACAAATGCCCCGATACCTGAGGGTAGTGTG
>NW_014332874.1:63131-66711 GCF_000341935.2 Cephus cinctus
AGAAAAGCAAGAGCGACATGCAAGCCATACAGCAAACTACAAAGTGTCGAAAGCAGAAAAGATAAAGTAAATTGTTAGCGAGATTCAATAAGGTGCGAAAGCGAAGCAAGTTAACAAAATCCTTAAAATAATAATACAAAGCGATAGGTTCTTGAAGGCTTCTATATAAACTAAAATTCTTACAAACGAACGCGGAACTAGCGAGGGACTATGGCCCTGTAGCGATACGACACGGCAGCGGGACGGATCCGCGCCGACGCAAAAGATACTTCCGACAATATTTCAAGGAATCGGGGACTACGAAATACACGCGAGAACAAAGGTTTAAATTCGTATCGGTACGAAAACGCGGCAATAAATTCACTCGCGAAATTTCCCGACAATTGGAAAGAGTCAGACACGCACGATATAAATATGACGATCAGCGCACAGGTATAAAATACACTTAAATAAATTAACACAGGTAATACAAATAAGGTAAATTAGTTACAAGAAATGGCAAGCTCTCGAAAAATAATCACCAGAATAGTGTGATCGGCAAAAATAAATTAATAGGTACGCCACTGATAGTCAGTGCGTCCTGTATTGTCGACTCGGGCGATTACAAAAAAAAGGCCACTTAACGCTCGACCAACAGCGTAAGTTATCGAAAATATTATACTAAGCCCATAATTATGAATTTCTAGAAATTGAAATATTAATTAAATAAAAAGGAGGATGCCATTCCTAATAACGAGAGCGAAAAACATGTGAACAATATAAGACAAAGAAAAGAATTATTTAAAGTCAAAATTCAAAATAATAAGGCGACATATAACGCCGGAAAAAAATAGAAAAGCCCAAAAGACATTCACTAGAAACAATTATGCAGACCCAACGGGAAATGGCCAAGCCGGAGACGCCGGGACCCTAGGGGTTTCCACGTGGTCGAGAAGATAATCGGTAACTTATAAAATATTCGACAATTCCAAAGTACTAAGTTACTGCAAAACGTGATTAATTACAATATATTCAATACTCTACGATAAGAAGAGAAAAACGAAATAAGATAACGGTATCCGGCACTATCGTCCTGTTACTCAGTGGGACTGGAACGACATTCATTCCCGGTAAGCGAGAAAAGTTGCCGTCGAGACAAAGTGCCTAGACGGGATTACTGCACTTAAATTTGCAAAATCTCCAAAATTAAGGTAACGGAAGGTGCTCACCAAAGATATCCGGTACGGAATCGAGGAAATCGGTCCTCAGACTTCCTTTCTTCCTTCCTTCAATATTATAGAATATAAGTGGTAGAATTCGATAATCTCAATGGGTCGAACCCGGCTCGTATTTGTCCACTCGGAATTACTGCACGCGACCACCAGCTGAGATGCTCCAAACGTAAGTGAACGAGCCGGAATTCGTCGCTAGAGGAAGAGCCCTAGGGGCCCCCCTCCATAACTTATTAATTCCTAATTCGCACGGTAGAGCGATAACACAATATAATAATATAGAATAGGTAAATCTAACGCTTGACGGTAGCCAGAGACGAAGCATTAGGCGCTAGAGTCCGAAGATCGGCGGAGAGAGCCGAGCTGAGCGCGGGAATCCTTGGTGCGGCCGATCGTGAGTCCTCGGTGCGAGCAGCAGGATCCAGCGAAGAGTAGGCCCTGGTTTCTTCTCCGGGGGCCACTGATAACAGGAGCGCTAGGGAACGTTCGGCGACTGGGCGGCACGATAGAGGATTATCCTTTCCTCCTATCGGCGGCACGAGTGGCGAAGGCCCTTTTTGCGGTCCGTATGGGCGGCCGGCAGAAGTAGTAGACGGATCCCATCCCGGGTCTCCTTGGCTCCACGGAAGTCCTCCGGAACGAACAGCAGTTTGGTCCAGCCTCTGTCAATCGCTCGTCCGGTAGCTCAGGAACTCTCGTTGGCGGTCAGCCTCGTGCACGTGGTGTAGACGTAGATTTGTGCAGGACGGTAAAGAAGGTAGGCGAGTGCGAATAGGAAAGCTCAAAAATAAAAATAAAAACGAAAAAAGCAGAAAGGCGAAACAGAAATAAGCAGAAAGGACGATAGGCGGAAACAGAGTGCAAAAACGATAAGCGAGACAAGCAAAGTCGTCTTTGGAATGTCGGGTGACTGACGTTTGGAGGATCGTTGCAGGTGGATTATGTTTGTTCCCTACTCCTAGCAATCTTTGTGACTGAATTTCCGAAATTCACGTCACAGGAATATCTGGAGGACGTAAGATTCTATCATGAGACCTACAACGTAGTCTCCTACATCAATATGGATGAGCTGACACTGGAAGAATCGGAAATATCGAAAGGATTAACCACCCTGGGAGCTATTTGTGACAATAAATGCAACGATCGAAATAGCATCATAAGATTACAAAACCAACTAAAAATTATTAGAAAAGATAAGTCTAAGCTATTTTCAGCCATAGGCGTACCCACTCTTTTTAGAAGTAAACGAGACTTATTTAATTTCGTTGGTAGTATTAGTAAAACACTTTTCGGGACCATGAGCGCAGACGATGCATCATATTATAATTCAGAAATAGACGCCGTTCATAAAGACAATAAGAGAATTGGCGAATTATTTAAAAATCAAACTTACATATTGAAACTAAGTCTACAAAAAACCGAAAATCTGTTTGTCGAATATAACGCAAAATTCAAAGACATTGACAACAATTTTAAAAGTATTGACGAAAATTTGAAGAAATTGGCACAAGAGGAAGTAGAATTACAAAAAAATGAATTGATTACTGAAATGTGTCTAGAAGTTGAATTAGCTTTGATGGAATTAGATAGAAACGTTATAATACTAATTGAATCTGTGACTCTTGCCAAAGGTGGACAAATTAATCCTCAATAAATTATTATCGCCCGATTTGCTCACGAGTTCGATAAAGTTGATAAGAGATGAAAAGGGGAAAAGACGTAATGCCCATACCCATTCACGAAGGAAATTATTTTGAATATTTAGAAATCAGCGAAGTAGCAATAAGTGTTATAGGATATAGATTGGTTTATATAATTAAGATACCAATTCTAGAAGTAGGAAACTATATAGCTTATAGAGTAATTCCTGCGCCCAAGCTTGTAAAAGATAATTTAATGGCATATATCTCGACTCCTCACGATTATATCATTACCAATGACGAAAAATTATTATACACTTAGAGTGATGAGCACTTCCTACAAACCTGTAAGGCTCATAAAGGACAACGATTCTGTAGAAGTATTTATCCAAAGTATTATATCAAGGCACACGATACCTGCATGAGCATAATTGTCAATGAACCGTTCAAATTAAAGGAAGAAGATTGTAATGTTAAAATTATATCAATAACTCATACGATGTGGATACAATTCAAAAATAACAACAAATGGCTATACGCCACACCTTCGTGAGAATCGATAAAAATTATTTGCAATAAGACAGTAGAAGAAACAATTATAACGGGAACAAAAATTTTATGGATTGCGCCTGGATGCACAGTCGTTTCAAACGATGTGATACTTCACTCACAAACAGAAAGGATCGTAGAAAACAATAAGGCCTTTACACCTTTGATAACGTATAACTT
>NW_014332874.1:66758-95145 GCF_000341935.2 Cephus cinctus
TTTTTAAGGATCCACAGTTCAACCTCAGTTTGATAAAATTTCACGCGATAGAAACGCCTGATGTTAAAATAGGCCATCTAACTAAATATGGCACCCAATTAAACGAAATAACAAGAGAAGCAATGGAAATAGGAAATCATCAGAGAACAAAAACATTTTATGAGGAAGCAATAAGTTGGATCACGTATGCCATTTATATCTTAGACGGATTAGTAATACTGTACTTAATGAATAAGTTTAAAATATTTTATCTTCTTAAATGCTTGACATTAGGGGCATTCAAGCCTTGCACCTCTGTTTATAATCATTGTCTCTTTAATTATGGCAACAATGCTCGAAATCAAAACTCCTGTGCGACAGAAATGCCCATGGGAACATTGGTCCATGTTAATTCCAGTTCCATTTCATTAAATTTAGATGTGTCCCCAATCTTTCAAAGAAAAACTATAAGCCTCAGACAACCAGAGCCAAAAAGAAAGGTTCCTCGATCTAGGTCTAGACTTCGCATATCAGAATTCGACAATGATATATGTAACAATGTAATATACTTTTGAATCTATGAAAATCCCTATTGTAAATTTTGTAAAAAGGGAATTTTCATCTAACAGCGGGGGTGTTATGCACCTAAGCATTACTTTATTATTTACTAGGTTAGCATTCTTAGTACCACACGATAAGTAACCCTTTGTCAGCAAAGATTGTACTAAGGCGTAGAAACTTTCGTTATTCAGACGCAACAAAGGGCAGTCGTCGAACTGTAGGCTCCGAGTGAGCATCGTCCACTCATAGAAAGGAAATTAGCATAGAATTGTGCCTTTGCTAACAAAACTTGATAGAATAAAGAATAGTTTGCTTCTGCTATTTTGGTATTATCAAAAGTGTTAAAGATTATTTTATAACATCCTCACGGCATAACAATGCATATAATAAAATTTAACCACAAGAATTTGAAAAGGCGTACATCAAAGCAGATTTACAGTTAATTATTATATTTCCTCCAGTTTATATTTCGCGCTCGAGTGTACGGAGCCGTCAGTATCGCCATCTAGTGTCATTCTAATTGATTTTAATTTGGTCGTAAAATGGAATGGTCGTAGAGCTGTTTGTTTAAAAGATACTCAGAATATGTCATTCGTTTAGAATACACTTGTTTACTATAGAAATGAATTATTTATATATGAGAAATAATGTCAAAGGTTTTCTAAAATAAATGAGTCTGAAAAACTAAAAAGTATTAATACATATCAGAAACGGAATATTACGTTCCACGAAGGCAGTGTCAAAACGGTGCCAACGTGATCATCGAATATTATCGTTAAAGTATCAGGTTATTGTGAAAATATTTGCTGATTTGATAGAACAAATACTTTGGGAAGCCAAATATTGAGAGAAAAGAATGGGAAAATCGCGGAACGGAAAAATCGCAGCTGCCAGTACGGCAGTTGCGTTCCTTTTGATTGTCATCGCTTTTACCACGCCCAACTGGCTTCAAACTGATGGTAAATTGGAAAACCCACAATTTAATAAAATTGGTGAGTAATATTACATATATATATATTTAATATTATGAATAAATAAGTTCCAAAAACATTAGATTTTTTTATATACAAAAAGGGTTGGGCTAAATGAGTTCTTGATGATTGTTTACATTCATGTTATAATTTGAGATAATTTGTTGGACATGCATACCAAAAATGATATTGTTACTTTTCCAATTATTTATAAATCTATACGTATTTGAAAAGGTATTTTTACCAGATATTGTTATTATATGTGTCAACAATATAGAAATTGTCAATATATAATTCAATTTATCTTTAATGTTTGTACGTCATATATTACTGTTGTTTTTCTAGGTTTATGGCAAGTATGCTTTCAAGGAATTGAAGACACACATCACTTTTATGACACTAAATTTGTTGGATGTTGGTGGGTCTTTGAAGAAGAATATTACATTATCCATGATTTGTTGCTACCTGATTTCTTCGTAGCTACACAATTCTTCTTTACTCTCTGTATGACTCTACTTTTGATTGGAGGTTTCCTCACTGCACTGTACACATGCTGTTCTCGTCAGCATGACAAATACCAGTTACTTCTTTGGGTTATTGGAGCGAATCTCACATTAGCTGGTATTTGTGGTATAATCTCAGTTATTATATTTGGAGTGCATGGTGACAGTCGTGTATGGATGCCTAATTGGGAGCATAATGATATTGGATGGTCATATGCTTTAGCTGTTGTTGGTAGTTTTATTTTAGTTGAGGCAGGCATACTCTTTTTAGTCGAGGCCCGAAGACATAAGAAAAAACAGGAAAGAATACTTGGTGAAGAGGGCAAAACGCATACCACCATCTAGAACTTAAATTGAAATTGTACTACACTTAATCCATTTTAGACAGATTACTGATCTAACGTTTTAATATGTTAGATATCAAATAATAGATTTACGTATGACATACGTAGTGTATTTGATCGCGTAGTATTCTATATATATTTTTTTCATTTTTGTCAATATGTTATATGAATAAACTAAGCAGCTATATTATTGTAATGTTGAATTTGCACGCCTCCGTCTATATCTTATATATAATTTTTAGACTATGTGAAGTTTACCGACACGAAACTGTGCTTCTAGCATTTTTCCAAAATCATAATACTTTGCAAACTGCATCAATGAAAATTTCGATATTTTTAATCATATTTTACGTTTCAATGCAGATTCTTTGTTTTCCATCCTTTTATAAAATATACTAAAGGAAAACCATTTTTTTACCACTAAGTATTTAAAACTTAATTTCCTTTTTTATTAATATTGTATGCTTATATGCATGCAAACTAATTAAACATGCATTACTGGAATGTCTATCTCGTCCATAATCCGTCCTTTAACCATAAGAATAATTTGTACAAATACATTTACATTATATAACATTATTATCAAATGCATGTTGTGCCTTGTTAGATTTTACATTCTTTGCAGAATGTATTCTGTTGGCGCAATTTGTAATAAATCTCAAATGTCTAATGGTATTTTTAATAAAAATATATTGTCATAGAACTCTTGTGGTTTCCAATTACTCTATCGCAAACCGAATAAAAATAGAATACCACTTAAGTAATATTAATATACAATATTAGAAATATTTTATATTACCACGTACAGATGGGAAAATAATATTACGGAAACAGTGCGCTGTTATTTGTCATTCCAGCAACTTCAGTAATGGGTGATAATTGTTAAACACGCCCATGTACTGACATACTTGGCTACCGTGGGAAATAGATTTACTAGAAATTAAACTGCATACATGACTCAAGCTTCATACTCGCGCAAGAAGATATTGTGAAAATCAAAGATTGATATAAGAAGGTTTGTGACCTTGAAATTATGCAAGAGAGGGGTATTTGCATAAAATGTTCAATGAAACGCTGTATCACTTTTTATTATGCTAGTAAGGATTCGATAAATAACCACAACTGCATTTTCCCATGCTTCTCCCATGATTATCATTGTCTCTAGATTCATCGAAGGACTATTTCCCTTTCATGCATTGTAGTAGCCGCGTAGTTTACTCTCCGACCAGAAGTGAAATATAGTTTTGTCTTTAAAAATTTAGACTTACGATTGACCATTAACGAAGTAAGCAATTATTATTATACTTGATATACCAAAGACAATCCATAGATTTTCAATTCATTCAACGGTTTAAATAATTGTATAGTACAATACAAATGGAATAGTGCGTTTCATGATCAGATTAGTGAATGGTCATTACAAGTACACAGTACATTTTATTAGAAATTCGAAATTCTATGACAGGAGTGGAGCAGTATGTAGTCACAGTAAAGTTGTAAGAAAGTGTTATCATTTCTCACCAAACATAATCATGCATAGTCTTATGTACAGCTTTGTCATTTTATTTCATAGCAATTATTTATTTTTACGAGACATTTTAATACTTAAATACATCTTCTTCCGCCAGGCCAGACATGCTTAATTCGTCGTTTCAGTATCGTCAAATCATAACTGTTTAGTGGGGAATGTAAACATTATTTCGGTCTAATCAGTACTAATTAATTTTGTATAACACTGTAAGTCTAAAAATAATTTCATTGATTACTACTGATGAAGTGCAAATGAGAAAGACTCTGAATGACTTTGTGTACTGTGGAAATAGAAAATATATTGTCCATTTAAAATCTGTCACAGATTAGGATTAGGTTAGTACATAAGCCTGGTAGCTTCAATATGGCTGCTGACATCAGTGTTTTGGGTGTGGTTTAAGTGAAATCATTCTTTTAAGTGAGCGTTACATGTTATCCATTTTACTTTAGCAGGATATCCGCATTGTATTTTCATAAAAATGAAAAAACGAAGCTTGTCTGGGAACGTTGGCGTGGGGATATTCGTCGTTACTTTGGTGTGCGTTTGTGTAGCTTTTGGTACCCCAGCTTGGTTGGTTAGTGATTATCGACTCACTGGAGCAAAAGTAGATAAACTTGGACTTTGGAGACATTGTTTTCGCTCTCTTCCGAATCCACAAGAAGCTGATGCACCTAGACGTTTCTTTGTAGGGTGTCGATGGATCTTTGATCCATTTACAGCTGGTTATGCTGATATCCGCAGCTTCCTTGTACCACGTAAGTTTTACAAACTGATTGAATACCATTATATATTACAATTATTTGTAGAGTTCTATTTTGCACAATTAATATCATTGTTATTTCAATAAATTTTTATCTATTATAGATATAAAACTATTTTGATGCTTGAGTTTAATTAGAAATCATTTGTTTACAGCATTTATGGTGGCCACGCAGCTGTTCTTTACATTCTGTCTGATGTCCTGTTTGGTGTCTTGTGGCCTGATACTGCTATTTGTTTTGTGCTGTGATCCTGAGCAAAAACGTTATGTGCAGCTAATAACAATCATAGGTTATATTTTGTTGGCTGGAGGTATCAGTGGCAGCTTGGCAGTAATCATCTTTGCGTGTTTTGGAAATGCCGACGGCTGGATGTTAGGGCATGAAAATAATTACTTTGGTTATTCTTTTGCATTGGGTGTAATTGGCAGTGTGCTATCCCTAATAGCTAGTACACTTTTTCTTATCGAGGCTTATGTTCAACGCAAGAAACGTAAATATCTGAAAGAGTCTCAAACGCGCTTTCAACTCGAATCTCAGGCATAAGACTTTCTGCAAACAGGAGTTTGTACAGAAAAAAAAAATCAACTTTGTCAAAAGTGATATTATCTGTCTTATTGATAGAAATATCAAAACGTTCATTTTCTTGATATCCGTATTATTTCTAATAAATATTGCAAAATTATCCGTCCATAGGCTACTAATTTGTTGATACTTTTATTATTTAAGATACGTTTATATTAAGTATGCGTTGTGTAAGAAATCTAGATACTAATTAATTATATACCCGACTTTTTAGGTCTATAGTTTTTATGGAGAACACAATAATGTTTATCATGGCAATAGTTTTTACTCACATGTGGCCACGCGTGTGTCAACAATATGCACGTGGAATATGAATTTAAAAAAAAAATTTAACTTTCACTGTCCGTTCGTAATTGAAATATACGAAACTGCAATGTATTATCCGTCCATAAGTACAAACAAAATCAAAGAATGATGTATGTAATACACTTACGGTTGGCTTTGTATTTCTTTTATAATGAACTATTTTATAATAAAATACATATTTACTAATTAACAAATAAAGCATTCACAAATTAGTCACATTCGTAGTCACACGAGCTACAAATTTTTTTTCAGAATTTGGAATTGTCATTAAGGTTTACCTATTTAGATTGATAAAAAAAATGGTTTGATGTTTCAAGATTAAACGAAGTATCGAATTTAAATTTGTAATAATAAGGAAGAAATCACGGTTGAAGAAAATGTGTATTTCTTATACAAAACTTCAAACGCGTTTTTTTCGAAATCGTATTTTATAAAATCAGTTTCAGACATATCTCAGAAAAGGTTGATTCGATTTACTTGAAATTTACATGGTTATTCTACAAATAGTTATTTAATCTCTATCATAGGTTGTTTTGAATGCTTAGTTTCCCCATTATCAAAAAAACATGATTTTTTAAATAAAAAATCACTACTTAAAATTTGTACGACCATTTTTTTTAACAAAATTTAGAAAACGGATATAATAAAGACAAGTTTTACTAATATATTTTAAGATCATCTTTGGTTTTTTTTTTTTTATTAACTCCTGTGGAAGATACATCTGGTATCACAGAGCCACGATTTGTAACCTGCCTAGAGCCGATAGCTGTATTTCCGCCATATCTCAACATTTTTTATATAACGGAAAAATATGTACTTTTCACTATAAAAAATGTAACAAATAAACCTTATAGTGTCATACAAAACAGTTCTTGAAAGTTACTTATTTTTTGCATCACTAGGTACACCCCCTTAAAGAATATTTGATGTAAAAAGAAAAGCATGGTATGTGTTTGAATTATTTTTAGTATTCAGTTGGTGAAATATTCCATAAATAGTAATATAGATATTAAGATATTCTACTACAGATAAGACAATATTTGAATATTTAGAATTTGCAGCATGTTCAAACTAATTTCGAATATTTTTGTCAAATAAAATAGCTAGCTGTCTTTCGAATATTCAGTTCATCTTCACTGACAAGTGCATTTAAAAGAAAATTAGGTTGGTGATATTGGCAGTTCTTTTAAGGTCTATCTACAATAAGACGTTGTCGTAAGCACTAGGCGGAAGCGTTAGTCGTTGTCGTGTCGTGCTGTCGGAGACGGGGCAGCGTTCCGACTTCTGTTTAGAACCATGCTTGAGGTCCACAGCACCTCTGGTGGACAAACCAGGCGGCTTGTTTTTCCCCAAACGAGAAGCATCTAGGGAACGTAGTTTTATATTGTTTGAAGGAATGAGTGAGTTTAAACACGAGGCAGTTAATTCTTCTTTGTCCGTGATACGCAATTATTAATAATAAAGAAACTTTGATCTTGAAGACTTGGTGTTCCAATAAACCGATTATGTCACCTATCTGCACCCTGGATTGCCGTGAATAAACAACTTCGTTCCGACATGAATCCACAATGTCGTTACCGTAACGCATGACACTTCGGTTCCGCAGCCAATCAGAGTACAGAATGTTTTGTGGCAAAGGGCGGTGTTGCCACCGGCGTGCACGTTAACGTTTTCGGAAGACGGAAGAGATGGGAGATGACCAACTCTCTTACGACAGCCGACTACGACATCCGTCAAACGCTTCCGTCAAACGGCTTCATTGTGGAACGCACGTTCCGTCTTCCGACAACGACTTCCGTCATCCGTCTTACGCTTACGTCTCATTGTAGATAGCCCCTTACAATACAGGGTGCATTCCGGTGACAGTACTGTGCAGTATTGCCAGTACCACTGAACTATAACCATACTGGAATGCGTACGGCAGTGGTGCGGGCGAGTAGAGAGAGATAGCAAGGACACAGACCATCGACACAGACGATGTTAGAAATCTGTCTATATCTCACTCTGTACAGTCTCTGAAAAAGTTTAAGCTGGATGACTCATCGACATATAGTACTGGACTGCTCACTGTAGCTGTAGAAAGTGTAATCGGGAATAGAAAGAGAGAGCAAATCGTAAGAACCGTTCTGTCCTTTCGTATAATTTTTCTATTAGTCGAAAGGTTTCTGGGTGGAAGGGGTTCAGGACTGTAATATGCAAAATAAGAACCATATGAAAGATTACTCCGCACATCTAGAATGTATGTACGTTGTTACAGTCGAATCATGGAGACAAAAGCCTCCGTGAGTCAAATCTCAATTGTCGTGATTACTTTATTGTAGTTGAGTTTATCAAAATTCAATATTACTACAAAAAATAGTGACTCGCTGTGTTAAGTGTGGACTACCGCGAGACCTGTATTTTGAGCCCAATACGATAATCTTTCACAACTAAGTAAAATGGAAAAATAACCTTAAATTTTATGATTAACATAAGATTAAATCAATTCTTAAACTTATAAAATGTATAAATAGAGTTCATCATGAAACATACATTTTACTGCACGGGGTTCCCTTATTCCTGGTTCCGCTCCTGCCCAAGAGAAGGACAGCACGGTCCTTACGATTTGCTATCTCTTTCTATTCCCGATTACACTTTCTGCAGCTACAGTGAGCAGTTCAGTACTATATGTCGATGGGATGGTTTTAGTAATAAAGCCATGTTTTTAGCAAACAATATTCGAAACTATTTGCAATTTTTGGAAATATTTACTTAGAAAAAGATAAACCTGCGGTAGAACTCCACAGGGCATTTATCATAAATTTGTACATTAGTGCTAGCTTTGTGGTGGTGTGGCTGGCACTAATATGCGGCGTTACATTTTCGCAGGGCTTATACACCATATGCGCAGTCCAATTCGGAAAGGACAACCTTATAACAAGGGGATGTGAGACAGCTCCGCACTGGCCGAGCTACGTCCGAATACAGGCGTACGGATTCCAGTATGGTTATAGTTCAGTGGCCAGTACTGTAACCAACGCTGTGTCCTTATTAATCCATACGCATCTAAGACAGATGTAATTACTTTTACATTACTGTCAGTACATTTCGGAACGCACCCACAATCGACGCCGATAGACACGCTTCTCTTAGATACACTATGCCATTAGAGAATTCTTTTAGATCCAACAAATAAGCTTTCGGCTCTAAGCGACATGTGTTGATCTGTGTCGATTAGTACCGTAAGAGAAAAATGCCCATTGAAAATGCTATAGGTACACTGAACTCTAACCATACTGAAATCTGTACGCCTGTATTCGGAGGTAATCCGGCCAGCGCGGAGCTGTCTCACTCCACGTGGTTATAAGGTTGTCCTTTTCGAATTGGACTGCGCATGTGGTGTACAAGCCCTGTGGAAATGTTGCAATGCCGCATTTAGTGCCAGCCACGCCAGTCTAAACTACAAATTTGTTAAGAATGTCCAGGTACTCCTGTGTAAATTCGTGTACATTGATGTGGAGTCCTACCGCAGGTTTATTTTTTTGTAAGTAAATATTTCTGAAAATTGCAGAGGAAAAACATGGCTTTATTACTGAAGTCATCCACCTTAAACTTTTTCAGAGATTGTACAGTGTGTGATACAGACGGGCTACTACCACTGATATATACATATATCAGTGATCAGTGGCTACTACCCTCGGCTGTGTCCTTGCTATCTCTCTCTACTCGCCCCCACCACTGCCGTACGGATTCCAAATGGTAGAGTTCAGTGTATAGGTAGTGTACTCTAGAAGTGCTAACAGTAATGGTGATGAAGGCGTGGCGGATTATAATTTTGATTGTTGTGTCATCATAACGTGTAAACAATTCTTTTTCGACCGTCCAAAGAAACCATTAACTTCAGTCGTATTACAAAATTAATAAAAATGTCAGCAGAAAAACAAGAATATCATCGAGCTTCGAGTAAGTTAACAATTATTCTAAAAACATTCAATTTTTTGGGAATATAACCTTAACAATTTTATACATTTTAATCAACAGACGCTGTGGTTTTTGGAGGTATCATTACATACGCAGCTGGATTATTACTGATTATGGCATACATCAGGTAAACATTGGTTTTATATGGTTAACGAGTAACAAAAATTAAAACAACTGAAATAGAATCAAATTTAACCATTAACGTAGTATAACAGTTACTTTTTCATATGATTGGTTTTATAAAACTTTCCTGTAGTTTTAAATTTTTAATAGAATTTTGAACAGTTCAAATATCAGTAGTTCTTTATGACATCTATATATTTTTATATATTAGCAAGGAAAGTTCTAAAATGGTTATTTTTTACTAAACCCAAGATTGTGTGGATTATTTTTACATTTTCTATTATACTGAAATAAGTACAAAAGTAAGATAATCATGATTATTCATTACAATCAGTAGATTAACTATACAAGTTATTTTTTTTAGTCCCTACTGGATACAATCATACCAAGAAACATTCAGCAGCTTTAAGCATATGGGTCTATGGGAATATTGTTTCCACGAGTTCCGATTTCCATACTTTCAGTTTGATAAATTGTTTGATGGATGTCATCAAATCTACTCAGACGAGGTTTATGTGATTAGAAAATGGCTTTTACCGGGTTGGCTCATGTCGGTGCAGGCATTTGCTACACTTGCTGTAATGTTGTCATTTTTTGGGCAAGTTGTCATTGCTATGATTCTGATTAGATGGCCTCTTCATTTTGTGTTACATTATGAGTGGCTTCTATCCTGTATTGCGTTTGTTTGTGATGCTGCATCTGGTGAGTATATCTTTATTTCAATGTGGCATACTTCAAAAGCATAACATTATTGATTCAGTATAACTATAACTGCCCTTAATAATTTGCAATCCTAATTTTTGTTATAATTGCAGGGGCTCTGTTGTTTCTGGCAGTAGCTATTTTTGGTGGACAGTGTTGGCGTCGGGATTGGTTAATGTACCCAAATTTTAATCACTTATCATGGTCATATGGTCTTGCAGTGATCTCTTTTATGCTCCATTGTGTGGGAGCATTTTTTATGTATTTGGATGCTCGTATGGGCTATCAGTTACGTAAAGAGTCTCGTAATTTGGTCATGCAAATGCAGTCTAATCCTCAAAGTCATCATGGTTCTCAACGTAGTGGATACATATAAGTTATCTTCTTGCAAGCATACATTATGCCAATGGGCATTTACAATTTTCTTAAATATTTGATATAACACGACCATGTAATTTATGTATCGTATTCAATTCTTGATACTTTAGAATACTGTCATGCGAATTCCATGATTAATAGTTGAATATCTACGATGTTCAATATACAATAACATTCCGTCCAACCACAGCAATGAATATACAGTAACGTCCAATTGAAGTGCAACACTTGAATTTTTTTATATATCTGTGAAAGTATAACAGATTTCGAAAAACCAAAGATACAATTTTTTAGGAAATTTCCTTCCCGTTCGAATGGTAAAGGTTTTATCCCGATCAGATACAAAATGGCCGAATGGCAGGGGTTGGAGTGAAAAAGTGCATTTTGGAACTTTTTGAAAAATTCGAGATCTAGTAGTTCCGGAAGGAAATTTTTATTTCTAATTAGGACACGAGAGAGAGCATCCTTCGGCATTAAAAAAAACCCCCCATTGAACCCCTGTAGGATCACTCTAGGGGGAGTTACACCCCCTTGAAGTGAAAACACTTAAATGGCCATAACTTGCGAACGCGCCAGCCAATCTGGTCCAGTTTCCGCATGATATCATCTTTAATGATACTGCAGATTCTCACAAAATTATTGTTCTCGGAGATGATCCCGTGACGGAATTTTGTGACTTTCGCTCGAGGAGCTCGGGGGACAATTGCTTGGCGCACGTGGTAGGGTAGTAGTCCCCCGAGCGCCTCGAGCGGAACTAGCAAAATTTAGGCGTTTTTTCAAACGGATAATTTAATCCCTTAGCAAACTTATTTTTAGATGTTTAAAAGCGCGTTTTAATCGTTGAAATCTCAGCTACAACGTGGATAAATATGAAACTTCTATTTCATCGCATTCCTAATGAAAAATGGCGGGGAAGCTTCGGGTGCGCTTGCGAAATCTCGAGATCTCCATCACAGGATCATCTCCGAGAACAATAATTTTGTGAGAATCTGCAGTATCATTAAAGATGATATCATGCAGAAACTGGACCAGATTGGCTGGCGCGTTCGGAAGCAACCCCTGCCATTTGGCTATTTTGTATCCGATCGGGATAAAACCTTTACCATTCGAACGGGAAGGAAATTTCCTAAAAAATTGTATCTTTGGTTTTTCGAAATCTGTTATACTTTCACAGATATATAAAAAAATTCAAGTGTTGCACTTCAATTGGACGTTACTGTATATTCATTGCTGTGGTTGGACGGAATGTTATTGTATATTGAACATCGTAGATATTCAACTATTAATCATGGAATTCGCATGACAGTATTCTAAAGTATCAAGAATTGAATACGTATACTTTCACAGATATGTACCAAAATTCAAGTGTTGCACTTCAATTGGAGGTTACTGTATATATATTTTTATTTTTAGAATACAAAACGTAATCTAATAATGATAATAATTATATTTTAAAATAGGTGTAATAGCTGAAATGATATTTCTGCATCTTAGAACTGTAATTATGTCAATCTATTTTATTGATATTTAACATTTTCCGACTTATATGAATTGAATCCTGAAACCTAATCGAGTTTCTGAACTTTTTGAAGTATTGGCAATGTCGGCTAATTCTATATAATTTTAATGGGGATGATGTTGACCAAGTTTCTAGCCACAGAAAAACAACAGTTTGATGACGTTTCAGTCCGGTTTTGAGCCCTCTTCAGGTAATTTATTAATCCAAAGAAAACACAAGAAAAAGAAACTAATTCTAACATATGTTCTAATATTTTAAATTATGTTGATGTGTTACAATTTGTGAAATTAAAACTTTATGAGACATTTGTACAGAATCTTTGTGAGACATTTTTCTTAAATACTTACGGGTGCGTTAATGATGAGGCATGTCGTTAATATTAAATAGTATTCCCATTATAAGGGAATGTTCAGAGTCAGGAATTAAAAGTAATGACGTCAAAAGGTAAAAAGATACATCGCCCTCACTTTTTGATACGTCTCATCGTCCTACAATACGATATATACTCAGATTATAAAAGATAAGTAAAAGATAAATACTAGCATATCAGTATGTAAAGGATATTGAATTGTGAGATTAATAGTTTTTTATTTGTAACTTACAGAGATGCAGTATGGGCGCAAGAGATGTCTGGGTCGGAATGGAATAATATTAAGTGGTTGTTCCGTTAATATTATTTCAAATTCTTAATTAAATTCCTGGCATATGGCGACAGTAACTCAGATATCTCTTGCATCCATACTGCATTTCTGTAAGTTACAAATAAAAAACTATTAATTTCACAATTCAATATCCTTTACATACTGATATGCTAGTATTTATCTTTTACTTATCTTTTATAATCTGAGAATATATCGTATTGTAGGACGATGAGACGTACCAAAAGTGAGGGCGATGTATCTTTACCTTTTGACGTCATTACTTTTAATTCCTGACTCTGAACATTCCCTTATAATGGGAATACTATGTAATATTAACGACATGCCTCATCCTTAACGCACCTGTAAGTATTTAAGAAAATATGTCTCACAAAGGTTTTGTACAAATGTCTCACAAAGATTTAATTTTACAAATTCTAACACATCAACATAATTTAAAATGTTAGAATTAGTTTTCTTGTATTTTCTGGCTGGAAACCTGGTCAACGTCATCTCCATTAAATATTCTGAACTATGTGATAAATTGCTAAAACATTAACGTATAATATCCACCAAAATCTTTAGCTTCACATGGAAATTTTACTTCCCTATAAAGTGACCTTATATTTTTATTTACACTGACTGAACAATTATAACTATGAATCTCTGTTATGATCATAATTTAAAAAAGCTGTGGGTCATGTATATAATTATTTTACACGAATTCTAAATTTCTATAACTGTTTGGATTTATCTATATAGTTACAAGTTTCAATTTCTGGCAGCTGCACCATGTTTTCATTAATGTTTAAAATGGACGAAATTTCAACTAATCAAAGAATTATAAATTTATTATTTTTTAAATCAATGTATGGTTACATTATTGTTAAAATTTTCATATACAATATGAAATGAAATAAAAATATTAAAAAATTTAAAATCTTGTTTTAAAACTCACCTGGTATCGTGAACTGTGCGGCAATGTCCATAATAGTGCGTATCGTTTCCAACGATGTATTTCCATCAAGAATAAGAAGGCCAGATTTCTCTAAATTAGTTTTATGTCTTACTATTATATCCGGACTGATTGCACTAAAAGCATCCATTTCACCAATTCCGAACAGACATTCGCCAGCGTTATTGATTATGGCAGTATATCTGGAGAAATTCAAAATGAGTTTATATAGGCATGACGTTAATACGTCATTTATAAATTTATAAATAGAATCTTGGAAATAATGCCTTATTTATAAATTAGATCTAGGATAATAATAATAATTTATGAAAAATAAAAAAATCAAATTTGTACAATCGCTTAATACTATCATTCAGAAATCTAAATACACCTAATAAAAAAAACAACATAATATATGTATCTAGGCTCTTGACCGTTGATGCATATTAATTTCTTTTAAATAATAAAAATTTGTAAAGACAGTATTTAAAGGGAATTAAAATTTATTGATAAATTAGAAAACCGTAGTTTCCAGATTGAAGTCTTTAGTCTTCAGTCGAGATGGTAATTACTTTAGATTTCTACTGTTAAATAGGTACTTCATAAACCATCTTGTATTCTTATGAATTAAATGATTATCTCCAATTATTTCGTCTTGAGAAACAACAAACTAATATATTTATTAGTTAATTGCAAAGTGAAGGATTATATCATGTGTATGATCAAATTTTCAAGTACATTAATGTGGTTTGAGCATAATAATAATAACAACAACGACAACAATAATAATTATATTTTTGTATGTCGTTCATTACAAAAATATTTCCTATCTAAGGTATTATCTTTGAAACAAGCGAAATGACAGAGATTTATCATTTTATAAATTTTTATATTATATCGTTTAAATAATATAATAAAAAAAATGAAAAAATTCCAAGATTTTTAATTTATAATTTGAAATTTTATCCATTTTTACCACTTGAATTATCTCGAAAAATATATAGCTATTTTAATACGCGAAGAACAAATTTATAGTGCAAGTTTGGTTTTTTTCATTTCGTATACCTAGATGGTAAATAATTTTGAAATTTTGCACGCACGACCATTAAGCACCAAATAAGGACATATACAAAATGCAGGTTCATATATTGGAAATGCCTGGATGCTCAAGGCACCTTAATATCACGAAATACAAAAACAAAAAAATCTTCACCTGGCTGTATTTGCCGTGTTCAGTACTTGCACCATATCTTCGTTGCCCTGGAGGCTTTTAATTATCCCTTTTCCAGGTTCATCATTTCCAACAACTGATAATAATTTGGTCCCATTCACGCCAAGATTATTTAAAGCAACTGCAATATTTCGGGCTACACCGCCATAACTTTTTCGACTCTGCCCCTTATACATACGTCCATCAAACTGTAACATTCCCGTAAATATTTTTACTAATATATTATTCATGGTGGAAATATTTAACTAACAAAATACCGTTAAATATAATCAGATCGTGAAAATACCATATTATATCTATATCATCTATGAAGCAGTAATTAATATCTTCAGAATAAAAAGAAAAAGATAAAGCTATATGGTTACAAAGAAGTATAGTTCTTCAAACCTTTCTGCGTACGCCAATATACATTTGCGCACACTCAACAGTTAGTTTGGTTGCCCACCGTAAAGGCGCCAACACCAAGAATTGTCAGTCTGGTTGCCTACCGCGGGCGATAATTGTATCCATCCTCTAAAATTATACGAGTCGACATTCAACAAATCTTTCGTCGTGTTAATTTGTGTCTTCCGCAAAAAAGTTTTAAGAAAAATACAAAAAAGTCTATCAATTTCATCATATACAATCACGAGTAGAATTCTTGAGCGAGACGGAACTGAGGACAAGGCCAACTTCAAGATCAACGTCGCTTAGATTTCTTCTGTGCGAGAAGTTCTAACGATTTATTTTCCTAGTACGCTCGATTGCATTCCTAAGCAGCTGTTCGAGATGGACTGGTATTGGGAGGAATGGATATAAATCATATTTGCCAGCCGAAAAGTATTTTCGTGGAGATGGTCGACGTGACGTGACCAGAGGTGTTCCCGTGGGTGAACGTAAGATTGGTGCGATACTTCAAGTTTAGTTCGGTGGAAAATGATAATACATCTGGATTAATAAATCATCGAAGGTCAGTATCCATGTGTTCCAAAATACCACGAGTTATTCCGAAGCTTGTAGATACAGTAAAGAAATAATGGATAAGGAGTGAGATGCAAGATGTGGAAGACGGCCTATACAAGAATAACATTCCTTCATCTAGGTTATTTTACTCAAAAGCAACTAAATCGATAGACACATGTTTCATTGATTTCGTATTAAATATTGCTGACCGATTTATCAAGTGACTGTTCGTTATTTGCGTTTTCGAAGTTTTAAACAGATCATGAAAATTTGGTTGGTCGTTGAAGAAATTGTCAAATAGAATCTCTTATGTTTCACAGATTAATGGCGGGATGAATAAAGATTTTCAGATAGTGATGAATCACGAAATATCTACTGAGGGTGGCAACTGTCACGTACTAAAATCTGAAAAGAAATTCTTCGGGATGTCAGGGTTGCATACCGCCATAAATTTTTCGTTTTTCTCGTGCTCCCCCTCTTTCTCTTCTTCGTCCCGCTTTGGTGAACACCTATGAATAACGAATGGCATCCTTTCATCTTTTCCTTTCCTCGACAAAAACAAAAACAAAACAAAAACTTTCCTCGAGTGGACGATATTGTTTCACTTCAGTCGAGTATCCAGCAATTTAATTTATTGCGCAAGGTCGTGCGCTACACATCACGTCTACTTCCTACCCACGAATAAACAATACCACTCGTCACATGAAACTAACAGTATAACTTACTCGGATAGATATTTTGTATGTTTAACAAAGAATGACAGAATGAAGAAAGATTAGAAACATGGATTAGAGGAGTAAATATTCCATGATAATACAGTGAAAGGTAGGAAACAGGATATTTCCTTTGGTATCGAATAAATGGGCGTTAAAGGGATGAGGCGGGAGCAAGCGCGGAGAGCTTGAACGATCGATGGGCCCTTAAAATTGGTTGACATTTTAACACTGCTTCAATAATATTACATTGCAGCAAGGGGATAATCAAAAACTCAAAATGATTTGCCGTAATGTCAAACCGAAAGTTACTTCGTCTCGGAAGATTACCATTAAATGTATTATGCATGAACGCCTCTATATATACAGCCAGCTTATACCTGAGACTTTGCGAGGAAAATCGATAATAGAATTGCCTATGGCATGTGAGACTATTCTAAAGGCAAGGTGATTTCGGAGCCTCCTCGCCCCATCTCTTACATTGAGAAATTTCTTTTCATAAAATATGACATGCTCCGTTATTAGTATTCCTCGCAATTCCAAAATCGACTGGATTCACGTCATGCTAGGCTACTCAATTGGTAGTTTCAGATCTGGGTTTCGTAGAATATCAAAAACTATGTCATAAAATGTGAGGAATTCTTTAGTCATATATCCCAAAGACCGATAATTCATTCGATAATATTACCACGCTCTATGCCATACAACTCATTGTCAGTTTTACTAGCAAGATTTTGTTTACAACGAATGAGTATTGATGTTCGATACCTATTAATTATGTATAATAATTATAAAGTACTAGGACATGGAAGTCCCGTTTTTCCGTTTCGAGGCACATAAATAATAATTCCGAAAGAATAATAAAGACAATAATAAAATAAAAGAAGCGACCCGACTGACTAATATTTTTATTCCGGAGTCATAGAACTTTAGTAGTAATTTACGCTTAGGTGACAGCAGTGATTTTTCTTCGAATTCAACAGACTCTGCTTTTAAATTACAGAGTACTATGGAAATAAACTCTCGATGCAAACCTCTCGTCTAACACTCGACCGAGGAAAGGTTATCCACAAAGACATTAAGGGAGGTTTGATAGTATGACGGTGATGCTGCTGCAACGTTCCGCCTCCCCGCAGTTGACGCACAGCCAAAAGATAGCCAACAGCAATACAAAGCCACCATTCCTGTTTTTCTTTGAAAGTCAAGAGCACCGAAGCAGCGACAGCAAGAACAACAATAATAACAATAGCACCGGTACAAACAACAACGTTATAAGAAACAATAATAATAGCAAGATCATTAGGACAACAACGCGTGAAAGCGGTGATAGCGGTGTTAGTGGTCGTATCGGTGGTGGTGGTGGTGGCTACGGTGGTAGTGGCGGCATTTGTAGTGGAGGTGGCGTCAGCGGCTGTGGTAGCGGTGGCGGCGGCGGTGCCGGCGTAGCGGCGGCGGCAACGTCGTACACCAGGATTGGGGGGCAGGGTGTCGCGATGCGATATTATCGTTTGTGGATATATGCTTGCAACATAGTCGTATTTGGCAGTGCTGTAGGGCTGGCGACTGCCGTATCACGAACACTACTCTTTTCGGGGGATCCCCGACGTCAGTTAATACCAGGCGTACCCCGAGCCTTCGACCCCACGGCACTCTACGCCTACCTCGCACTTGCGACTCAATTGGGCCTGATGCAATTTCTTGGATGTGTTGCCGCGAGACGACTTAATACTCGTCTCCTCAATGCCTACTGGATTCTTCTACTAGCTCTTCTCTTTGGGGATACAGTTGTAGGCATAGCATGGGTCTTTCGGTTTGAAAGAATGTGCGCTGAACTTCGACCTACTCTCAGGTTTAAATTGCAAACAGAGTACGCGAAAGAGCCGCGCTTCAGCGAACAGTGGGATCGTCTTCAGCGGGAATTTTCTTGCTGCGGTGTCACCGGACCGCGTGACTTCGGTTCTCGCTGGCCTCAGACTTGCTGCCCCCCTGCTTCTAATGCCAGCGAATCTTGTTTACAACCCTATGTCCGCGGTTGCGAGGAGACCCTTATTCGGTGGCTCCGCAGAACAGCCGATCTTCTGTTTGTACTAGGGTTTTGCGTTATTACCTTTGCCAAACTCTGCTTTCTTGGAATTTTACGTTATGAAATACGAGAAATGATCCAGAAGATACGGCTGCTCCGCGAGCCGCCGTCTGCGGTTCCTCCGTTGATTCAACCATTTTCTCAAGTCATACCGGATACAACAAATAATGGGGGCATAATCAGGCGGCCAACTTTACCTACAGCAACATCCGGTATGAATTTCCATGAGTTACTATAAGTTTTTAATAATTTTTTCAAATCCTGTAGTACGAATTGATCAGGACTAATGGACTTGTTTCTAGGAAATGCAACGCTGTTGATGCAATCCGACGACTGCAATTCCGGAAGACATCCGCTATTGGCAAGTACGGTACAAGATGGAGGTGCTGACAGTGACACAAACAGTCACTGTGCTTTAATACTTGAAGAATTAACACCGACGCCAGCTCCTCATAACTATGGATCTCGAGAGAAGAGTAACGGAAACAACAACTACGAAATGCGAGAATTCAATAGAAGATTGTTACTCTCGAATGGAAACAGTCCCGGAGCAGGTGTAACTGCTGCTAGTCAAAGTAGACATACCTGACTATGGAAGTGGTGGCGACATACCTGGAATTGTTTTTCCTATAGCAACAACAGACCCTCAGAACTAAAAATATATAACTAAACATATATTGTGTTTTTTAAGTCTATGGATGAGCCAAAGGCTTCAAAAACGGACATACGCTGGAGGATCAAATTTTAAGTGGCGCAAAGCTGGGTCTAGAGACAAACTACGATCGTCAGGTCACATTTGTTATTTGACATTACTATAAGCATGTTGCTTTTGTAATGCTATATAACGAAGAATTATTATTAATAATACATTGATACTATCATTGATGGCATTACACTGCAAATAAGACGCTCCGTCACGTACTTCTTATCAAATATTGACCAAGAATTCATAATGCATAATTTGTCCATAAATACAGGCAGAGTATTCGTACTCTTTTCAAACGAACAAGATGCAAAACTATTTTTTAAATTGTTTAGATATCACATAAGTGTAATGTTACCATGTTTTAATTTATTGTTCCGCGGAAGTTAGTTTGCAAGCATAGGTCGTTTAATAGTAATTATTAAAGAATATCATTATTTATAAACGAACATGTACGACAAAATCACCGGATATATCAAGATTACCATGAATTCGTAACCAATCAGATAAGGAAATCAGAATAACCTTGGCCCTTTGAGCAAGCAATTTTTCTTCTTTTCCCGATGCTCGGCCATATGCTATGTTGCCTTGGTCATTAAAATTTTATAGACAATATGCCGAATATAAATCTTAACATTGTAATCGCTCCGAGCGAGGAGAAGATGTATAAATACATCAGTACATATATAACCGAGATCACACACGGTATGGATGTGAAGAGTGTATTTTAGAATTTAGAAAGCTTACATGTTAATCAAGCTAAAATTGGCAGCCTATAGCTCGTAGCTGATAGCTACAAAGCTTTTTTTATTATTAAATCAATATTCTGTTATATTAACCTAAGTTTATTACTATCATTTAACAGCGGTTTTAAGTTCGAAAAAGAAATGATTATCATGAATGCGTAAGGATGACTTAAGTATCATCTGAAGATTAGTCGCCAATTTCAGCTTGATTATATGTTAGCGTAATAGATAAGATCATTTTGTAGGAAAAAAAGTTATTTGCGCGAAGAAAGGTAACAAACAAACAGACAGACAGACAGACAGGTAGCTAAAATGAGAGAAAAGAGTGATGCAAGTAGTATAGCTATTTCTGATAATGACCAATTAACGATAGTGCCTCTGACAAACAGTTTCAAGAAATAAACTCATAATCTCTGTGCTTGTTCGAAGGGTACTAAGCATCAAATCTTCATACGTGTAGTTCTGTAATATCTGTCCGTCCTAAGATGGTCAAATAGACCGCTTCTTTAGATTTATGTATTTTAGCGGTAAGAAAGTTTTGTATATCCCCGTAAATTCAAAATGAGTTTTCATCGTTTACAAAGTTCACTATTGCAAAATAATTACGAACATTACGAACGATGCCAGTCGTATGTCATAGTACTTGTAACTTCTTCATAACTTTAATATCCTGTATGACTATTTCGGCTGATTTACTTAACCCAAGTTACAATATATTTCTGTTTACATTACAAAAATTAATACAAACTTTATAGATGGTTTGTAATGTTTATGCTGCGAAATTAGGAATTGCAGTAGGCTGTGCCCCTCTCTAGTAATTACAAGCATAAATTGTAAAAAATGGAATAGAATCAGTGACTATATTTTCACCGATGTCAATTTGAGAGGTGAAATACGTGTGTTCTATATCTAAATATTACAAAACTATAGATATATATTTAACTCTCATTCGGCTCCGATGAAAACATTAGCTAGGCTCAGCATAAGATCTGGGGCCAAATCAGAAGGAAACTGGACATGCAGGGGGACACAAATTTCTCTATAAGATCGTCAGTTTATCGTGCAACAATCAGCCACGGTGTTGAGGTTATGTAAGAATATAATCTCGATAAATTACCATGTTAAATTACATTTATGATAACAACTTTGCTGCTACAGCTTGTAATTTTTTGATTCTCAACTAGCAAGCAATGCTCAATCATGTAACAATACCAAATATTGGCTCTCTTTGGCAGAAGCAGTGGTTCAGGGAGTGCATATGTTTAATTGGTGAAATTTTTAAACTTTCAGAGTTTAAGATCAATAACCAATCAAATAATTTTGCTCCTTTATCGCTCTTTCTGCTGAACTATTAGGACGACTTAGATGACACTCGAATTTTCACAGCAGCTTAGCTTATTTCTTGAACTTCGAACCAAAACTTGAAATGATGAGTAGGTATATGCGTATAAGAGAATAACAAAAGGGGCACGGAAGTGAGGAATCTCGATCAAAGCTTGATTTTTTGTTTGTTATAAGACCTGTTCTGAGATATTGTTATGAGATATCGCTATGAGATATAATTTGAAACGCTAATAATTTTGGTCTTGTCGGTAAACCGTTTTTTTATTGCGAAAATATGTATTACGAATTGGTTACGTCTACTTCACCAAGGTATGTTCAAGTATATGGCTTCCACTTAAAACTCCCCTGATAGCAAACAGGTAAATTCCTATTTGCTAATTGGTAAGTTGTAGGTAATCGAAAGATATGATGCTTTTACTTGGTTAACCTCATTATTATCATATAAAGTTTCTATCCATATTTACTCTGGAAGCTATTTGATAAATCATGAAAATATTAAAATCTGTTTGAAAAGAACACTCATATACACTGAGACCTCCGATAAGTTAACCTGTCGGGAGCTAAACAAATTAGACTTCTTCCAGTAAGTTCATTCCCCTACTACCTTCCACTTTCTCTCCGATCCTCGAGTGGGAGAATGGGTACAGAGTCACGTAGCAAGCTTGCCGCTGGAAGGACTATCTCGTCTCTCTACTGAGCAGGTAAAAAAGTCTCAAGAAGAGGTCGATCTTAACTTTTCGGAGGTTCATTTCTTAACTTATTGGAAGAGACATTAACTTATTGGGGGTTTACGTATTGGAAGTCCCACTCAGTCCCACTGCATTAGAATCATTTGCGATAGTGTAAAGTATACATATATGCACATTTTTTTCATATAGAAATTTTATCAGTATTATTATAATATTTGCAAAAAAGTCAGACCTTTTATATACAGGGATATTCACGGCAAACGCATCAGCTGAAATTACCCGTGAACGAATGATTTCATAAATTAGAGCAGGGTGGTATCATTAAAGAAATGAAAGCTAACGTCATAACATTGCTAAGATCATGAATTTCACATTCTTTCATTTGTTTAACAAGCCCACACTGCCTCCATAGAACTGTTCAATCGCGTTCAACTTCAGCTGGCGCGTTTGCCGCGAATAACCCTGTATATGCAAATCATGTAAAAATTTCAATGCAAGAGTAAGTTAGCAAAAAGTTATTTTATAGTATGATAGGGCCTTTCCCAGTGTTTCAAAAATACATAATTCCTACAACGTTTAAATTACATTAAAATATCTTGCTATTCATGCTATGTTAGAAAACTAAATTTACTTAAAACGAGACACAGTTATACTTCGTTGAAATCCCAAGTTAAATATAGACAGACACTTTATATGCAACAGTACACTGTATAATTAAATATACGATATATTCGCATTTGATATCGACAATTATCAGTAGCAGAGCTCGTCAACAGTGCACAAAAAGCACATTATTATTTTAAGTGCATAACCAATTACAGCTTAACAATTTCTAACGCGAGCTATCTGTATTGAATAATGTTGCTGAATATTATATTGTGTAAGAGCATACATATAAACAAAAAATATACAACGCACATGACGTGATTACATGCTATATAATTTTTTATCACAAAAATGGGATGTATATGTTACACATAATTCTGAGTAACATAGACACATGGTAAATGTTATAATGTTATTAACTTTGAAAGGTTTTAGAAATTAATAACTATAAGTATATAATTCAATGACCGAAAATGATCAATTATTACTTCTAAATGTTATTGTCTTATCAATATATGATTTTAAATTTTTTCTTCAAATAAACTTAAAGTTTTGAGATTTTCTCCCAGAGATAAGTACATCCCATTTTCGTGATGACAAGTCCACGTAGTAATTGAACGTGAATATTTCCATAGGATTGTGTTGAAATACCTGACGTTAATTGGCTTCCTAGAGAAAAATAATCACCACCGTAAATGTATCCGTTAATAAATTCCAAAGCAAACAATAATGTTTATTAGTAGTTTGTGTATAGTCAACCGCATTAATGGTGTTAACGGTAGACGCCGTGCGGTGAGGTAAGAGAGGAGATGTGGGAGACGCCTGCTTGCGTATCGCCTGATATGCGATATAGCCACCACGTCGCATATATCTCTCTTTCTCTTACTAACGCTGTTTGACGAGGATGGATAATCGAAAAGTCTATCTCATTCCCACTACCGAAAGTCCCATAGCTCCTTCTCGTTTCTTATCGGGATAGTAGCTGTTCTCGTCATAGAGCATTAGTCTGAGAGAGAGAGAGCAAGAGCGTGCGCCCGGACATGAGCAGTCCCCCACCAAACTCCCTATTGCGCATGAGGGGCCTTGTTGGCGTCTCGCTTACACTAGTGTTGTGCAGCAAGAACGCACCGAGCGATGCTCTGGCGTCTCGCTCGCACCTTAGTGCTTTCTGCGTTGCACGCATAGGCATACGCAAGCAGGCGCCTCCCAAATCTCCTCTCTTACCTCAACGCACGGCGTCCACCGTTGTCACCATTAATGCGGTTGACTGTACAGTAATTTATAATAGGAATTGTCGAGGCTCGATCGCCTGTTTAAGAAACGGCCGAATTATAATTTTGGACATTTTCAATCAGATGTAGCATAATTTCAGTTTGTTGAACCAAAAGGATTAAGAATAACGAGAAGTACACCAGCTCGTAAACGTTTAATTCTTTGAATATTAATTCTGCTCAATTCTATGGGGCACTTTACAACTGACGGGCACTAACAACTGGAATTGGATAACAGGGTAAGAGAAACATGAGATTCGTTGATACTCGAACGTAATATAAATGAAAGATCGATCAACTTAGTTTACTCATACAGTGGCTGTTCGTTATTATAAATTTAAAGGTTCTTTCCTAATCAGGCTGTCGAATTATTGTTTAACGTATTAACAATCGATAAGAATGTTATAGCTTAAACCTTGCAGATACACGGCCTATGCTGTGACATCTGTGTATAGGAATGTACGATATTATTATTAGTATTATCGTCATCCTAATTTATATTATAAATCGTTAATATTATTATTAATCTTATTGTTGAGATTATCATTATTATTATCGACTATCTTTGGTTGAAAAAATAGAAGGCTACAGTGTTATCGCAAACCGCCCAAGTGTACATAACTGCGCTAAATATTGATTCAAGTACACTCTTGCTTTTGGTCGAGTGGGATGACCCTTGTGAAATAAGACAAGTTTTAATCACATTTACAGTGAGTAACTTTAATATTCGGACACTATGAGATTTTTACTATATTACGTTATAACTTAATTTCTAACAAAAAAAAATGATTAAGGATTATGATGACGTATACGCTTAATAAACAATAGCGTAAGTTTTGTTTACATAATTTACAATAGTTGTTCAATAATACGGTTTAAATAAAACTGTCCGATTTTCACGTTACTTTAATATTCGGACACTTTACAATGTAGCGCTTTTTCCAATGTTCAAGCCGAGTTACGCCAAATTAGAGTACAATGTTTATTTACAAATCTAGTCAAGCGTTCTAGTTTAAGCCTTATTTTATTAGTTATTTGTCGATCATCGTGCAATACACTTGTACAATGCCTCGCAAAGCGAACACAAGTTTTGATATACGGCAATTTGTAATACATCATAATGTCAAAAGAAAATCGTACAGAGAAATTGCTGCTCTGCTAAACGTAAGCAAGAGTACAGTGGGAGATATAGTCAAGCGGTTCAAATGCGAGGATCGTATAGATTTTATACCCCAAAAAGGCCAACCGAAGAAACTAGACGTTCGCGATGAGAGAAAATTGCTAAGAAAAATGAAGAAGGACCCTACGCTCAGTGCCCTAAAATTAGCATCAGAGCTGTTAAACGAGACTGGAAAAAACGTGCATCCTCAAACGATCCGCAGAGCCTTAAAAAATAGCGGCTACAATGGAAGAGTGGCTAGAAAGAAACCGTACGTGAGTGAAAAGAATCGAAAGAAGAGACTGAATTAAGCCAAAGAATTTATTTTGAAGGATGAAACATGGTGGAATGATCTCATCTTTTCTGACGAAAGTAAATTTAATATTTTTGGGTCAGATGGACGAAGGATGGTGTGGCGGAAAAAAAAAAGGAAGAGTTTAAATTTAAAAATCTTCGGTCAAACGTAAAGCACGGAGGTGGCAGTGTAATGGTCTGGGGCTGTATTTCGACTTTCGGACCGGGCGAATTAGTTTTCATCGAAAAAAATATATTATTAGATGGTAAAGATGGGTATTTATTAAAGGCGAAGTCGCCATACGGTGGAAATAATATTTATATACAAGATGTCCCATTTTAAATGATTCATTAGAATAGCTTACGATCCAAGGATTTAATAAAAAAAAAGTGTCCTATAAAAGTGGCACGGTTTCGAGGGGGAATTGTAGAACAAATATGAAGAAAAATGTAGAAATCAAAATAGTGATGTTACGGCAAGAAACGCTTTTTTAAATAGAATCATATTTTTTTTCAAGTTCCTTGGTTGAAAACCTATAACTTTTGGAGGAACTAATTCTTGACTAACTCAAAGGTTAACGATGTTTTCCTCAATTGAATAGCTAAAATCAATATCCAGAACATTTTTTCCACAAACTAACGTTCTTTTTGTCATTAACGTTGTTATTATTTACATAAAAATTGCAAGGTTGACAGTTTTAGATAACGAATACGGATGTACCAAGCTGTCGACGGGGATGTGCTCGAGCATCTCTAAAAGAGACTCTTCTCCTCCTTACACCTACAAACATACACACACAAGCGCGCGCGCGCTCACCACAGAGAGTTGAAAATGATTTTCTTTTTTAAAAAGCACTAGTTTTGTCAATTCTTTAATTTCTAGTGTTTTCACAAGTAAATATTAATGATTGCCAACATTTTCTATATACTTGTTCAAGTCTTAGAGACAGTACGAAAACTAAAAAATTCAGTATTTAACGTCATAAAATTAGTTTAAAAAATTGAAAACTAAGCGGACGAAGATGAGACATCCATTGTCTCATCGTGCAGCAAAGGCAAAGGGTAGCAATGGCAGGCAAAATACATGGAAGGACTTGCAGAGGGATTTTTAAAAATAGAGGGAACAGCATTTGCAAGTGGGGGTATCTCTTCCACAGTCCATTAATATCATACTGTGTACTCCATAATACGTCTTACACACAAAATAAAATTAATATTTCTCAAATACCTTCTTTTAATTTATATTTGCTTCTATAGAATATATAATCTTTTAGCAGACTTTCTTTTTTTACTCTCGAAATCAGGCATGCAGTGCACGCGGTCAAATGTCGCGAAAAATATAGTTTACATAACATCCATGCCGCGTAAGCCTTGTAATTATTGACTTTATGACTAAGGTTACTTTTACTTAACTCTTTTGCTACCGACAGCACATGTATGTCCCAAAAACTACACCTCTATGAATTACCAACTAAGGTGAATAAATCACCTTATAAAGTAATCACGGAGCGGGTAAATACAAAAAATATTGCAAAAACTAAAAATATAAAATTCGTAATGAATGGGTTAAAACTTCTTTTAATACTTACAGTGAGTAACTTTAATATTCGGACACTATGAGATTTTTACTATATTACGTTATAACTTAATTTCTAACAAAAAAAAATGATTAAGGATTATGATGACGTATACGCTTAATAAACAATAGCGTAAGTTTTGTTTACATAATTTACAATAGTTGTTCAATAATACGGTTTAAATAAAACTGTCCGATTTTCACGTTACTTTAATATTCGGACACTTTACAATGTAGCGCTTTTTTCCAATGTTCAAGCCGAGTTACGCCGAGTTAGAGAACAATGTTTGTTTACAAATCTAGTCAAGCGTTTTAGTTTAAGCCTTATTTCATTAGTTATTTGTCGATCATCGTGCAATACACTTGTACAATGCCTCGCAAAGCGAACACAAGTTTTGATATACGGCAATTTGTAATACATCATAATGTCAAAAGAAAATCGTACAGAGAAATTGCTGCTCTGCTAAACGTAAGCAAGAGTACAGTGGGAGATATAGTCAAGCGGTTCAAATGCGAGGATCGTATAGATTTTATACCCCAAAAAGGCCAACCGAAGAAACTAGACGTTCGCGATGAGAGAAAATTGCTAAGAAAAATGAAGAAGGACCCTACGCTCAGTGCCCTAAAATTAGCATCAGAGCTGTTAAACGAGACTGGAAAAAACGTGCATCCTCAAACGATCCGCAGAGCCTTAAAAAATAGCGGCTACAATGGAAGAGTGGCTAGAAAGAAACCGTACGTGAGTGAAAAGAATCGAAAGAAGAGACTGAATTAAGCCAAAGAATTTATTTTGAAGGATGAAACATGGTGGAATGATCTCATCTTTTCTGACGAAAGTAAATTTAATATTTTTGGGTCAGATGGACGAAGGATGGTGTGGCGGAAAAAAAAAAGGAAGAGTTTAAATTTAAAAATCTTCGGTCAAACGTAAAGCACGGAGGTGGCAGTGTAATGGTCTGGGGCTGTATTTCGACTTTCGGACCGGGCGAATTAGTTTTCAACGAAAAGATTATGGACAAAAATTTGTACCTGACCAAATTGAAAAAAAAATTACACAGAAGTGCTACAAAAATGGGGATTTTAAATACGTTCTAGTTCTAACAGGATAATGACCCGAAACATAAGGCACGCATTGTGCAGGAATATTTGCTGTACAATTGCCCAAAAGTTTTGCAACCACCACCTCAATCACCTGACCTTAACCCCATTGAAAATGT
>NW_014332874.1:96208-119555 GCF_000341935.2 Cephus cinctus
ATAAAGCAGGATGGCTACCCAACAAAATATTAAAACAAGTATTGTACAAAAACCAGCCGAAAAATAAGTATGTGCATATGTAGTTTCTGAAAGTGTCCGAATATTAAAGTAACGTGGAAATCGGACACTGTTTTATTTAAACGGTATTATTCAGCAACTGTTGCAAGTTATGTAAATAAAATTTACGCTATTATTTATTAAGGGTATACGTCATCATAATCCTTAATCATTTTTTTTTTTTTTAGAAATAAAGTTATAACGTAATATAGTAAAAATCTCATAGTGTCCGAATATTAAAGTTACTCACTGTATGTGAACTTGGCACCCGACTTTGGAAAATCAAATTTTTTTTTATCGACTTATAGATTTAGGTTGTTTGTAGTACCAATTTTTTCGTTTGTAGTGGACCCAAAAAAAAGTTATAGCATCATAAAAAAAGCCCATCCACCGACTTTGAAAAAAATAAAATCTAATCACTGATTCCTGCAGAGAATCGTTTGTAGTTGATTGTAGTGAAAGAATTTCCGTTTGTAGTAGCATAGAAACTATATTATTGTTTCCTTTAAAACGTTTTGGAGAGTATAAGTATAGAGAAAACCTTGTAATTATAATATCATTTGATATAAAGCAGTCACAAAATAAGATACCTAAGTACATAATTGGTCCTCATATTTTCAGTGTATTTAACTGTCAAAAGAAAAAAAGAAATATCAATTTCCTATTAATTAGTATATTAAGCACATTGCCAGACTGACTGGAGAAAAGCGTGCGAAATTTTTATCCACACGTAGATGTAATATACATACAGTCATGAAAAATATTCCTTAACCCACTCGACTAATATATCCTGATAATATATTTGTATACCGTCAAGAATAAGGCTTTACACATTTAACGATTTGTAATCGATAAATATTGGAATTTATAAGGTCTTATGAGAAAGGGATAGTGAGGATATGTGTGGGTTTGGAGGATGTTAATGCAAAGATTGAAGGAGCGGGAAGTGCAATTCATGAAGAATGAGAGAATCATGAAGAGAGAAAAAAACAGAAAGAGAAAAAAGAAAGTAAGAAATTGAAAAAACAAAAGAAAGAGAAAGAAATAGAGAGAGGGGGGGGGGGCTGAGAGGAAGAGCGAGATCGAGAGAGAAAGAGAGAGAGAGCTTTGAATAGTGCCTGCTTTAAATCGAATTATCGATTACTAAGATTGGTAGATACATTATACTTACCTAAGGAGTGAAAGGGACTATGATCAAACGGAACGAATAAATAATAATTCCGTATATGAAGATGAAACATAACCCTGCTTTTAAAAAATCGATTAAAACCGATTAAAAATAGTCGGAAAGAATCAGATTTACGTGTAGAAAATTTCATGTAAAATCTTATAGATATTTACTTACTACTACTGAAAATAAATGAGATTCCCATTAATTCTATTGAAAAATTTATTTGTTTGTGGGGTCAAGTCATAAAGTGATATTGAACATGATAACCTATTCTTTCCGAATCAATTTGTATTTTATTTTCAATTAGAATACAAATCCTTCCAATTGCCCCCATTTTGATTGAATCGGACGTCTATCGGTTTTTATTGATTTTAATTGGATTTTTTAAGCAGGGAATGATATCATAACAATAAAATACATACATAAGTACTTGATGTCCAAAAGTGACTTGGAATATGCACAACAAAAGTAATGATTTTGAATGTACTTAGATAAATACCTGTACAGTTGTGACATTAATGGAAGAACCGTATTGCGGATCTATATGGACGAGTTATTTAATAACTTAATCATGTCTCAAGCTAATATTGAATTGAAGTGCTTCGATAATTTTATTTTACTGCTTCAATAATGTCGTAGCGAGATATCGTTAAAATTTGAAAGGACTCAAGTTATAAAATCTTCTTGTCACGCTGTACTATCGGTTCACGTTTCTCAAAAATACCCTTACATGTACATATATACAATCGACTTGATCGTAATCATATGTAAATATGTACTGTTACATGTGCAGTGGTAACTATGAATATAACAGAAATTAGTTATTTAGTATAACTTTCAAGTTCAACTTACTTTTATCTTGGGCTCATCCACTTGTAAAATGGTATCGAAAATGCTCCCACCAATCACCACCTGTGTAAGTAAATTAATATTTCAAAGTAATTTACTAAAGACAAAACAAATATATTTGGCAAATGTCAAAAAATTGATTATATAGATTGTCCATAGATACAGTATCTTATACAAATTTAATTTAAGGTATACTTTTTATGATATGTGGTTAGTTATTGTACTTACTGGAGGTTTTGTTGCTTTGAACGAACTTGCAATCTTATATGCCTGAGGATATAAGTTTTGTATAATAGAAAGCTCTTTTGCTATTTCTGCAGCAACTTTGGCATTGTTTTCAATGAGAGCTTTGTCTGCAGGAAAGATAACAGTTAATTAAAAATAATATCAATACATACCCGTTTAATGTATCATTTAAATACTCTTAGGTACTTACTAGCTCTAAGAGATTCTCCAGCAGTCAGTTCTGTAACTTTTTGCAAAAGAAATGGCGTAATATTCTTTCCACTGATTCCATTACATTTGGCTTGCTCTAAAGCATCTTGAATAGCAATTTCTAATTCCATAGGATCTAGCGAATATTCTTTTGGAATAGGAACTGTTAATAGGATCCCTGTATGAAATTGTAGTTTCCTCTGTACTGCTATGAGTTCAGCAGCATCTTTAGAATTATAAACATGAATGGGAGATATTATTTTATCCTTTGTTTCATGACAATAAAATGCTGGAAATGCATTTGAAGTTCCCACAGAGACAACAGGAACACCTTGTGTTTCCTATAGGAGTAAAACATAAGTTCCTAAACAATTTAACGTTAGAGTTTTTCTAACAATTTATTTTTTACTAACTAAGTATTCAAGAGTCTTAGGAATATCAAGAATGGCTTTAACTCCAGCACATACAACCGCAACAGGGGTCCTGCCAAGCTCGGATAAGTCTGCACTGACATCAAATGTTAACTCAGCACCTCGATGTACACCACCAATTCCACCAGTAGCCATTATTGGAATGCCAGCCAAATTGGCCACTAACATAGTGCCACTGACTGTTGTACCACCATTCAATTTTTCAGAAATAACAAGTGGAAAATCTCGTCTTGAACATTTGATTGTATTGCTTGTAGAATTTGACAATTTTTTAATTTCCTCTTCACTTGTACCAACATGTATTTTACCATCCAAAATACTTATTGTTGCTGGAACGGCACCCTACATTCAAAAGATTACACTTAATCAGTCATTAAATACATACTCTGGAATATAAGCAAAAAATATTTATGGCTGTAAAAAGGTTTCTATTTATTTATAACAGCAATTTAAAAAAATTTTTTATTTATAAATTTATTATCCAGTTGTTTGATCGACTACGAATTGATACATATATAATTGTGTTTACATAAAAAAAATCATGTTAGTATAACCAAAAAGATATAATAATTCCAACCACCTGCTTCCGTACAGTCTCTTCGACTTTCAGTGCAGTATTAAAGTTGTCAGGATACGGCATACCATGGGTGATTATCGTTGATTCTAAAGCAACGATGGGCCAACCATTCTTTTTGGCAGTTAGAACATCATCCGAATATATAATTTCACTCTGTGTCATTATTGTACATGTATCATTCTTTAAAGACTTAAATTTTAGAACTTTTGGAAACAGTCGAAATCCAACTCGTACGTGATACATTGCAAAGGAATATAGAATTTGCTTTCAAATAAGTTATTCGAACGTATTTACTAATAGCTACCGGGAATGAGATTTTAGATTTGGTTTTTGTAAATGATCTATTCTAGCTAACGATCATTGTTTCACACAACAGTAACACAAGTCTCAGGCATCTGTTCAACGTTTACTGTATATACAATAAACTTTCTGTAGATATTATGAATGGTTATCAGTCTTTTATCAACTATCTCATAATATTTATCCAATCACCATCCTCAGATTAAGATTAATAAGAACTTTTCTGTTTTATGTTTAACGAACATATAATTTTGAAATGAATTTTAATAATAAGCTAATCTTAATTTCTCGTGCGTTGAAAAAGACTATTAAAAATGTTACTTTTTATTTCAAATTTACTTAGACTTATTGGTGAAGTGACGTGTTGTAGGACATGCGCAGCGTAACGACAATCTATCCAGCGTAAATGGGAATGTTCAGCAGAAACACCGCTGAGGGAGCAAATACATTTGATTGGTCAAATCTCACAACTGTTTCAAGATTAACGATCTAATGACTAATCAAATGTATGTATTTGCTCCCTCAGCGATGTTTCTGCTGAACATACCCAATGATAACGTGATGACTACGATGATCGTCGTATATGACATTTGAATAAATTGTGAATATCCATTTTATATTTATGACATTTCAGAGGATATCCAGTCTATATTATCTCAAATATCTCATTTAGATATCCACAAGACTTTTTCTGAACTTTTGAACTAGTGGTTATTAATCGCATTCGTAATTGAATTCACTCATGCACTTTCACTTTACCAACAATGCATACATATTAGAAGGAGATGAGTGTGGTGCAAATTCATGTAACCTGTATTGTTAAAACTAGTCGGAGTGGACTGGAGTGGACAGCGTGGAACTAACATCACGAATACATAAAAAAAAGTTAGCTTATGATAATGAGTTAACCGATGAATAATAATTAATAAGTAAAAATACGAAAGTCATCATTAATTGACTTCAGTCGTGTACAGGACGTTGTGATTTGGAAGACGAGGAACGAAATAGAATGGCTGGAACAACTAAAGGCACAAAAAAGAAGGATACTGGAATATTAGCTAAATTTTATTTATGTACTTATAATTTGATAGAGGCCATCGGGTGAGTGCTTAGAAAACGATGTGTACACATATTGATATATTCATATTCTATAAAAATTCTTAATATATCATTTGAAGAATGTATTTACAGAATTGAAGATTTTGTGTATTCCTTAATTTAATCATTTTCAAAATATCATGATCCACTGAGAATAGTAACGAAGTATCTATTCCATTAATTATGTTAACAAATTTAATTTCTTGTGTGAATCTCATATTTATTTGATCCTTGATATACTTTCTATTTAGATGGAGTTATGTGTTGTACTCAGTAACAAATTATTACACTTTATCATCAAGTAAGGCAAGCTTATGGGATACTGTGAAATACAGTCTCATTATCTTTCAAAATGCAGCTGTATTAGAGGTTTGTTATTAACAGACAAATTAATGTTTTTACATTACAGTCATACTGTTTTGTATGGCACGGAATCACTAGCAACAGAATAATGTGAATTTGATCATTATTATTTAAAATAATATGAAAAATAAATAATTCTAGATAATACACGCAGCTACAGGATTGGTACCATCAAATCCTGTAATTACAATGATTCAAGTATTCAGTCGAGTGATGGTTGTGTGTGGGACCTTATTAGCTGTACCAGTTAACTATACTGCCTCATGTTTTGGTTTTACATTAATTCTCTATGCTTGGTCCATCACTGAAATCATTCGATATTTGTATTACTTCACAAATATTATTGGCTTTGTACCACACATACTTGTATGGCTCAGGTAAGAAATCAAGTGATTAAAGTTATTAAGTAGCATAGAATTTATTTTTGATATTATATGATACTTATTGCATATTCATTGTATATAAAGAATCATAATTTGATTATTGTTAAACAACTTTTCTTTCACAGATATACAACGTTCATTGCACTGTATCCAATTGGTGTTACTGGTGAGCTACTTTGTTTTTATTCTGCTCAAAAGTATGCAAGTACACATCCTGATGCATGGAGTTATAATATGCCTAATGCCTGGAACTTCACATTCAGCTATCACTACATTTTGATAGCAGTCATGCTGCTGTATATTCCACGTAAGATTTTTTAATTCTATATGTATATCTACATGGGAAAACTAATATGAAATTCTCTTTAATCAATTGTTCCGTTTTTGTTACAGTTTTTCCACAAATGTATCTTCATATGTTCGTGCAAAGGCGTAAAATTTTAGGATCCTCTTCCACTGTACTATCTAAGAAAACCCTCTAAATTAATTCTTTATGTTTTGGGTTATTTGTTATAATTATTTAATATCAATGAATCTACGATGATTTTGTTGCGGGCATGCTCAAGTTAATCATAATAATAATATAAATATATATTTTCGGGTGTATAAAAATATATAAAAGTATGAATAACCGTTTGCCCCCACTTTTATTTTTATATGTATAATTAGCGCAATATTTTATTTAGTACAAATGATATATCAGCTAAAAATGTAATATATTTTTATCAATATATATATATAAACGATCACCGCCGTGATTCACTTTCCTTACACGGCGGTCTTACTCCAATTTAGTTGTTACCGGTCTAATGGAAGCAATCAATTTCAAACATTACATTGAAGTTGAAATGTTTGTAATTTGTCCACTTTTTTAGATCAATAATCATTAAACCAGAGTAAGATAGCCGTGTAAACAGTTATCGATTTGTAAAATTTCATATACAATAGACAAAATGATTTCTAGTACTAAATATCAGAACTATACCAGTAGGTGCAGCAGAAATTTATTATAAAAATTTAAATTTGCTACGTAGTACGGATATTTAAAACAACTTTTTTTTTCTTTTTTTCTTTATTATCTTATTTTTACAAAAAGATTTTATGCCTGATCTCCTGTTGGAGTTGATTTTATAATGTCAGAATTTCCAGGGTCAGTGATAGAAAGTGTGCATACACGGAAGTATTTTCCGCACGCTGTTCCTAACTCGATATTGTTCCCTGAGTAATGATGTACTCCAGTTTTAGCAAGCATCGCGTAGTATTCAATTTCAGATTTCCTGTTTAAATAAAATTAGTTTAGATATTTCATAAAGTTCCAGATCTCATTGTACCTTCTGCACTTACAAACAGAGGCATGAGACTACTCCGTAGAACTTCTCAATCCCTTGTAATACAATTTGACATAGATGTTACGATAATGAACTCAATAATACAAAAATCTTCAGATATTCCAATATTGCAATATTATACTATTTATGGCATATATTTGTTTGCCCTATTTACGCTACCTGCATGAACGCAGAAAAATTGTAGTTTGGCTAGCTATAATGAAGGTGCCAGCAAGTGAAACAAATCTATACTATTTCATTATTGTAACTGTTTATGTTAATTTTTTAAAGGACGAGGAGTGCTACATCTCAGTCTCACCTTAGGGATGGGGTATTATTGGCAATTATAACCAATTTTGCTTTGCCTTGGCGAAGGGACTTCAGAGTCTGCTTGTAGCCCAGCACGTATTTACCAGACTTCATAACCAATGCAAGTCTGGAATTGATGCTCTCCAAAGCCTTTTTCTGTACACAATATTTTTGTTAAGTGATTAGAATAATAAATATCTCTATTAATACATTTGCAAATAAATAAATTGTTATGTTAAAAAAGATTTTCTTTACAAAACTAATTGCGAACACGTGGATGATCATAGTTATTACCTGTTTCTTTTGGGCGACCATTTTGCTGATATAGCTTCACTGGCACCTATTAACATATAAAAAGGCAAATAAGTTCTATTTTCGAAAATTAAATAATATTTACAGCAAAGTTTTAAAATGACTACGGAGACCTCGAAAAGCAGAACCTACCTCTATGAATATCAAACAAGAAAAGAAATAGACATGGCGGTGGAGTTAGTTTACTATATATAACGTGGATATGGATTACATAGATGAACGAAAGAACTTCTATTACTTCAGCAACGATATCTGGTGACAATTTCGAAAGGTATATTGTTTCCAATGAGCCAACTTGTTCCGACACACATCTCTATCATTGGTCATTTCGAAAGTATTCTGCTGGAGCCAACGAATGGTGATACATTGAGGATTTTCTGTTTATCAACGTTTATACCACTTTCCTCCTATACAGGCTTCATTTTCACCGTGCAGAGTTTGAATAGAGTTAAGCAACCTCATTGGTCAATTCCATTCGACTCCTATACATGATTGGTTAACTATATTAAAACTCTGTACGGTGGAAACTAAGCCATATGCAATGAAGAATGAAAACCTAGGGAAATATCCCTAGTGGCCATCCATGCTAGGGATTTTCTCTCCTACCTGCTTGTCTCTTTTCAACGTAAAAAAAAGAAGAAAAAGCTAGAGTAGTAACCAGAGATGAGTAGGGAGATTGCCAATGAGACCTCCGTAAAGTTAGCCGGGCAACTTCGACTTATCGAATTTCTGTACTTGCACATCGATTGTTAGTCATTTGTTATTGATTGTTAGATTAATTAAAACATTTGTTAGATAATAGTTTTTTTGCCATAATTAAAATAAATTTTAGTGTTAAGTTAGCCAAAAAATATTGATTTTTTCACAGTTTTTGTTTCCAAACGGGTGCAATCGATGTGAAATCGTTTGTTAGTCCCGAATAAACTAATAAAAACATTAGTTTAAAAAAGAAAAAGCATTAGCTTGCAGTTTTGACCCCTTAATTATATTTCCGGCCATCTTCACATCGCATATTCCATGCCTTACCCCCACTCCCGGCCAGCGAGACGGTAGATGGTTTTTCGCTATTTTAGGTGAAATCGTTATCTAACAAATGTTTTAATTAGTTTATTCGGGACTAACAAACGATTTCACATCGATTGCATCTGTTTCGAAACAAAAACTGTGAAAAAATCAATATTTTTCGGCTAACTTAACACTAAAATTTATTTTCGTTATTGCAAAAAAACTATTATCTAACAAATGTTTTAATTAGTTTATTCGGGACTAACAAACGATTTCACATCGATTGCATCTGTTTCGAAACAAAAACTGTGAAAAAATCAATATTTTTCGGCTAACTTAACACTAAAATTTATTTTCGTTATTGCAAAAAAACTATTATCTAACAAATGTTTTAATTAGTATAACAATCAATAACAAATGACTAACAATCGATGTGCAAGTACAGAAATTCGATAAGTCGAAGTTGCCCGGCTAACTTTACGGAGGTGCCAATGAGCCTGTTTTTGGTGGTCTCAATTTTTCTCTGGTTTCGGCGCGCCGCCTTAGCGGAGGGCCCTCGAAGCAGTTCCACGTTTTTGATTGGTCGTGTATATATAATAATACTACGCGTGATAATCTGGAGCTGTGTTTTGGCGCGTCGACGCACCACCTGAACGAGACTCTCGAACTAGTTCCACGTTTTTGATTGGTCGAATGAATTCATGTGTTCCTTGAGATCCACGATTTTAAACCAGATGAACACTCAAATAGGGAGACTTGGATCCACCCTTTCTTACTGCATACTACATAAACCGTAGTAATGAGGTAGTAAATGTTGCCAAAGTTAATTTCCTTAATATCCATATGAAGCTTTGTAAATAATAGAGTGAGCAAATAAAACTTTAAACAAACCTTCGAACGTTATCAACATTTTTTTTTTAATCAGACCATGCTGCGACCACGGCACATTAAAACAAAAAATGAAATGGAGAAATGTATCTATGTTAGAAATGCAAAAGTGTTAAGCGTTAAGCGAAAGAAAGGAGATATATTTCCATTTCTGTCAATTTTTCTCTTACGTCTTCATGAGAGTCCGTATCGCAACAAGTGAGGCTGCTCAGTTCCACCAGCTATGGATTATCATGTACGAAGAACATGCATTGGGCGCGTTAGCAACGATTCAGCTTCGTAATCGTAAGGTGCCGCGTTCGCGTCTGGAGACGAAAACTTTTTTGTTTAATTTTTTTAAGAGGTAATGCCACTCTAACGGCTCAAAAAAATAAAATATTGTGGTCAATTATTATTAAAAAATAGCATAGAGAAAAATTGAGACCACCAAAAACAGGCTCATTGGCAATCTCCCTACTCATCTCTGGTATGAGGAAGAACAAGAGAGTGTATGGGTGAGAACGAGACGAATCGAATGTGAGGATTATTGGAAGTGAGTTACTACACACTATACAGCGGACCAGACAACACATGGGACTGACCTTCAGACAGCCTTTTACCTAAACATAAACACAAATGATTTAAAGGTATGTATAAAACTATAGAATTGCTGAGTTACCTAAACTTTAACTAAACTAAACTAGATTAAGCTTTAATTTTAGTTTCTGCGAAAAAGTCAGTGATTGCCGTGATTATATTTTCTTCTGATGAGAAAAGATTTCCTGCATCGAATGGCGGGAAGCACTGATTCTCAATCAGCCTTTTTCTCAACGCAGTTGACTGTGTTCTTACTAAGGGCCAGTTCCACATACAATGATTTAAATCCTGATCTTCTATGCCACATCCACAGAGGCTCGACTCAACAGCCCTGATGCGGTTCAAGTGCGCAGCTAAAAAGGTGTGTCCTGTTCTCATTCTATTGACAATTGTGATCTGGGGTCTGTTTAGACGGAGCTTTGCGAACCAAGGGGCACTGTAATGGAAAACTGATTCTGAAAAAAGCACCTTCTCTTTGTTTGACCATATATTCTGAAGTGTTCCATTGCTTGAGCATTAGCCTTACAGAATAGTGTGGGGAGCAAGTCCCCCAGAACGACTCGGCTAGAGTCAGGTAGAGCTAAATCCAAGGCAGCCCTTGCTTCCCTATCAGCAATTACATTTCCCTTGATCCCCTTTTGCCCTGGAACTAATCTTAAGAAGATTTGAACGTTCTTACTGAATGCTTCTTGAAGCTTGATTCTTATTAGAAACACCATCGGGTTGGTATTTGGGTTGGCTCCGTTTTCTCCTATTGCTTGCAGAGCTCTGAAGGAGTCGGTGAACACGTAGGAGGTTTCTGGGCGATTCGTCCTTAAGGATTCTTTTAATTGCTTTCAGGATGGCGCATATCTCAGCATTTAGAATAGAGGTGAGATCTGCCCAGTTCTGAATCGATCTATTATATGCCTTATAGTATAGGGATAGCATGGTCAGCGGGTGCGATCCCCACGTCGAGGAGGAGATCGCCTTTAGAACTCTGGTGCCAACATCGCATCTTTCCTTTATGTACTTAATATGACCACTTCAGAGTAATTCAGGGTCAAAGATGACACCCAGGATTCTAACTATAGAAGACGGTGATATATCCACTCCTAGATATCTTAAACCTAATTGAGGAATGCGACGTTTACGTGAAAAAATCATCCATTTGGTTTTTGTAGGTTCTATTTCTAAGCCCTTTGAGCGAAGAAAGCCTCCAAGGGCACAGAGGGACCTCTCCATCGTTTCGACCAGCTGTTGGGTCTCCCTACTGGACGCATACATCACCAGGTCGTCCGCATACATGAGTACCTGGCACTCGTTCGCCTAAGAATCTGCGACCTCTCGTAGGTATGGATTAAACAGAATAGGACTAAGTATGGATCCGTAGGGCAAACCTTTTGTACAGATTCCCTCAGCTACCTTCCGTGGTCCTAAAAATACCTCTATGTACCTTTCTTTTAGGAGTTTCCAGAGGACACGGCGAATTCCCCCAGGAAGTCCTAGGTGGTTCAGCTGTTCGACCAGGATCGATGGAATGACGTTATCAAAGGCACCTTTAACATCCACAAACACCGCCCCCAGTTGTTTACCTCCCAGAAAAGCGGTATGTACGTCAGCACATAGACACGATATGTTGTCCATGCAAGATCTGGATTTCCTAAATCCGAACTGGAAGCGCGGAATTAGCTTATTTTTTTCCGCTTACCAATCTAGCCTGAAGTGTATAAGCTTTTCAAATATTTTCTGTATACAGGACGCCAGTGCTATGGGCCTATAACCCTGCGGTGCCTTTGGAATAAGAACACAGGAGTACTGAGTCCAAGATATGGGGATTTCCGAAGTCTCCAGAAAAAGGTTAAAAAGTTTTAATATATGGTTCTTTGCTTTTGTGCCAAAGTGTTTAATAATCCCGTAGCTTATGAGATCAGGACCTGGGGCCGATCCGATCTTGACTGAATCTATCGCGGCGTTAAGTTCATACAATGAGAGAGGAGAATTGGGCCATACATTTTGAGTCTGAAAGGTGTCTGGCTTCAACACAGGCTCCGGATCCCTCACCGACGGAGGTAAATATTTTTCCAAAAAGCTAATTAAGTGGGGTGAAACAAGATCCGAGCTCGCGGGTGGTTTGTTGTTGTATCTATTCTCAAAGGCTACCGTATTTCTCCAAACCTGATGTCTGAATTTGGACCCAAGGAGTTACAAAAATCGCGATAGCTTTTCCTTTTTGCTTCCGCAAATATCTTTTTCGACTGTGAGATAGCAGTCTTCAGGGACTTAAAGTTCTCTTGCGAGGGTAGTTGTTTATACCTAAAGTGTACATGTTTCCTGTTGGCCAGGGCTCTAGCGCAGTTTTTGTCCCACCATACTGTGGATGGGAAATGTTTTTTTCCAGACTTTCGTTGCATTGGGCTGGACGATCTATCAAATGGTTTGGCCCCTAATATCATTAAGCATGTTTTGACCTCATCAATAAACCAATCGTAATCTCCAGCCCGTACGCACGAGTCCAGTAATCTTATTTCAATCCTACGTTCCAGGGAATCAGAGAAATCCGGCCAATCTACGCCACCCAACCTAATCCCGGGCCTCCCCTGCTTCGAGGGCAAAGGACTGCAGTCGTACTCTATGGCTAGAGGGATGTGATCGCTAGCATTGCAGTCATCAATCGGACGCCACCTGAGAAGTAAAATTGTGTCGTGGGTTGCCATGGAAAGGTCCGGTGAGCCCTCCTATCCGGTATCCTAGTGACGGAACCGTCGTTGAGGGTGCCCCAGTCGCTATCTTCTAGAGCTTCATAAAGGTGGGTGCCCAAGGAGTTATTTCCAGTAAAGGAACTCCAGCTAGAGTATAAAGTGTTTAGATCAGCTAAAAAAAGGCTGTTCTGATGCGGCAATTCATTAAGGATTGATTCCCACAGAAGTGTGGAAGATGGACCATCCGGCGCTCCATACACCGCAAAAATCTTCATTGGACGTTGCTGCAGGAGTAGTTCAACCCCTATAATTTCCAGACCCTGTCTGCACATTGATTCGGTGTAGTCCACTGGAGAATAGGGAATACCCTTCCTAATTAAAATCAGAACCCCACCCCCACGATTGAAGGAGGGCCTATCCCTTCTATATTGTTGTACCCTTTGATTGAAAAGGAATCCCTAGGTTGAAGCCAAGTCTCGCTAATACAGACAATATCTATCTCTCTTAGCAGGATGTGGAGTTCATTTACCTTATTTAGTACACTCCTAGCATTCCGCTATACTTGGGACTTGATGAAATAGGACTTGATTAATACGAGTTCTAGTAACACAATTAAAATCTGTATAATATTTAAAAAAAGTAACCTAATGATTTAAATTTACAGAAAAGGCCTGCCGACCCTAAGAAAAAAGAAAAAGAATAGAAAGAAAGAAAACCAAAAAAAAAAAAAGAAACTGCTATCGCGGTCTAGCGCAGGAACTCGCCCTCGAGAGGACCGCCCTACATCTATCCACCCGCTCCGAAGACCCCTGCCGACCTCCTGCGAGACTCTGCGGAGCAGAGTCCAGGAGTCAAAATGGGGAGGAATTATAAGAATGGGAAGAGATAAGAGATAACCCGAAAAGCATACGCTCGCGAGCGGAAACGCCGATACACCGCCGGTAACGTTCCCAACCTCCAAGCAACTCAACGAGTTCGACCGCTCTCCTGGAGTGGAGACGAGAAAAACAACAAACAATTACAGCGGATCGCACGGCTCGTTTCAGAACCAGACTTTCAGCATGGAAGGCTCTCACATCAAGAGGCAGCAGGCGGACGGACGAGAGAATCACTTGGAGGACATGCTGACAACGAGCTTGATGAGCTCCGCAATCAAGTCTCTATTTGAAGAACACAAGGTCTCCAGTTGATTAGCAATTGCTCCAATGTCACCACGGGGGTTTCTCAAATCCATTGTCGAGGAATGACCAGATAGGTCGTCGCCTGATTCATCTAGACTACCCCCTACCATCCCCGAATTAACCTCGATTTGGGAGTAGTGTTGCGACTTTTCCTTCACCGATACCTGATGTTTATAATGTACATTGGGAGGGACATCCGCAACCACATTGTTATTATCCGTCGTTACTACTTTTAATGCCTCCGACCGGCTGACATTGTTAATGGCCATGTATTTTTAAATTTTCTTTTCCAGAATAAACGAGGGGCAGTCCACGTCTGAAGCTTTGTGTGGGCCCTGGCAATTTGGGCATTTAATAAGATCTGATGTACATTCCCTCTCACGATGGTCCATAGACCATCTGGAGCATCTCACAGAGCCCTTGCACAGAGCGGCGGTATGTCCAAATCTTTGACAATTAAAACATCTATATGCCGAAGGGATAAAAGGGACTACAGGACTGTCGTAGGACCAGCATCTAATTGTCTCCGGCAGGGTGTCCCCTAGGAAGGTGACCCTAATGAGAGGTAATGGCACTTTTTCTCTTTCCTTTTCTTTATCAGTGCTTCCCCTAGCTGAAAAAAGCCTTTCCACGTCGAGAGTTTTAGGATTGCCCGAGTGAGAGTTGAACGCCTGAACTAACAAAGCTGCATCTAGTTCAGGATCAATGTCCCTGATCAGACCAACACGCGTTACACTGTACTCGGGAATAAAGGCTATCCAGTTCGGATCTATGTCGCTAACGGATGAAATCAGGTTGTTGGCCTCTTCTCTATCTTCCAAGGTAATTCTTACTGTGGCCTTGCTGGGTCGTTCTATCTTATTTAGAGACCCAAACCTACGAAGTTTGGCTCCCAGAGTAACCGGGTGGTATCTAGCTATATTCTTGGTTCTGTCTTTATGACGCAGGAGGATGACGAACGGGGGAGCAGTAGAGTCCGGAAAAACTCTCTGGTGACGAGAATCCTGTAATTCCGCTAATTCGCCATGGAAAACCTTACTGGGATGGAGAGACTGATGGTCTCCAGAGTCCACCAGGTCAAGAGGTCTCTTGCACCGACGCTGCAGGTTGACATCGGACGAATCACGAACCTCCGATCCCCCCTCCTCATCCGAAGTAGAAATGAACCCAACCTCTATTTGTGATCCAACCCCCTCCAGAGGCAACAGCAGATCTGCACTTGCCCTATCCCAGAATGACTGGTTTGAATTGTTGGCCATAAGTAAATAAGCGCGAGAGTTGAGAATTTGCGCGACCCCTAATCTCCCGCGGTCAAGAAAGTTTTGCTCCGTTACCAGGAGGAAACAGCGCTCTTCGCACCGCTCCACTCCGCCTGACCCCCCGCTGAACTGAAATCTAACTAGCTACAGGACGATAACAATTACCCATAGAACGTACAAACAAGGATTATATACAGAACCTTTGTTACAGGTCAAATACGAAGATCTGGACACACACACAAGGAACTCACGACCCTGTAGAAGGTGAACCCCGCGGCAAGCAACAGGCGCTCAAACAAGTCGAGGCATCGTCATACAGCATCGGCCATATGTTTCCTCCCGTTTCTTTCTTCTTTCAGGTGCAGATTATGCAGCTAATGTGTCCAAGCAGCTATTGCTGCATGTGCTTGCTTTGCAGGAATTAAAAATACTTTGCACTTGAGATCACTATGTCAGATCCCACTCCCCGAGAGTGGGGAGAAAAGCGGAGCGCTCTATTGCTCTTTATTAATAATAAATAAACGTATGATAATCGAAAACTCCACTAAAAATGTAAGTTTCACTGATTATAAGAATAATATTCGCTATAATTTCAAAGACCCGACTAACAAACAAGGTGCTTCAAATGAACTAAGAGAACACAGGTAGGGTACGTCCGAAAGATAACACTGTTCGAACCGAACTCCGATACATACGCCTAACTAATCAAAAACGTTGGTATGGTTCAAAGCTTCTCCGTCCAGGTGACGCGTCGACAATAGAAAACACACGCTTTACAGTGCCACCCGGTATAATCCATGCGTTCACAGAGCTCACGAATATCACGCGTAGTATATCTATTGTGACGTGATTTTTCGAATCACGGTCCCAAGGCGGCTCCGGTTACCGATATAGATAACGTTCTCGATTTCTGGTTCTCTTCGGGTTGCCACCCTGCTCAGAAGCTACGCTCTCGGATTGATTCGTACAGTTATGTCAAGGCTCTCGTAAGATTGTGTCAGTGTTTTGTTGAGGTCGAGGTGCTCGAATCTGCCGTGGGGATATAGTCTCGACGTACCGAGTTGCCCGGCAGAGGAGAGTACCCGACGGAGACGTCTCCACGGACCGGCAGAAGCCCGGGTGAGATACCGGCGCCCCGCTGGAGATGGGCAAAGGGCTGTAGAGCGGGCGGAGGAAGTTGCGATATGGTTAAGGGCAGGGGAGGAACCTCCTGCCCGAGTTAAGGATGTAGGGCCCAGCTCAGCTGTCGCCCGATGTCCTGGGGAAGCGGCCGTGGAGGATCTCCAAAGATTACGTACCGATTCGTTGAAGTTAAAGAAAAAATTTGACGTTACACTATATATACTCCACCAATCAAAAACGTGGGTATGGTTCGACGGCTCCGCTCACGTGGCGCGTTTACTCCAAAAAAAAATTGGTTTCAAGAATATCGGCCCATTGGCAATCTCCCTATTCATCTCTGGTAATACATTGACTTTTTATGTACAACACAATGGCTAACACGCGTCAGAGCAAGACCGTTGAACAATTGATTGAAAAACAGACCTTGTATTTCGATTTTTATCGCCGAGTGTGGAACAAATATAAAGGCAGTATTGCACCTACAGCATCGGGTCGATATCCACCAGGGAAAAAGGTGAGCTTGGAAAACCTTTGATCGTTGTTTGAAACTAAACTTTGACAAATAACGGACAATCCAGAACTTTCCTCACCGGCTGTGCAAGGGTACATACAGGGGGGATTGTATGAAGAATTAGAAGATATTGTAACCAATTCATTGGCACAAATAGAAGATTTTATTGATCCTCTAGTGATAGTAAAATCAGAGGCATCCTCAAAGGTCGACGACGAAAATGAATCCAATAGTAGTGAAGATGATATGCATAGTCAATGGCAAAGTCCAACAAAGGTAAAGTTGCCAGAAATAAAATTACCTCAGTTTAATGGTGAACTCAAACATTGGGTTGGATTCAAAGATCTCTTCCTCGCTCTGGTTCATTACAATGCAAGACTCTCTGACATAGAACATTTGCAATATCTTCGGGCAAGCTTGAATTGTGACGCAGAAGATTTTATAAAACGATTTACCTTGCCGGATGTAAATTATAGGCCTGCATGGGAGCAATTCACGGCTAGGTGTGATAACGTTACAGCGTTAATTGATTCCAATTTAAAAACACTGTTCTCCATACCTAAGTTTAAGGAAGACAAATCTATAAACATAAGGGAATTGTTAGACGTTCCCAGCCACACCATTGAAGCTATTCAACAACTGGGATTTCCCTTGGCTGATTTGGATCCAGTTCTTGTTTTTATAATCAAAGACCCGTATGCCTTTAGAAACGAGACGATTATGGGAACAACAAGCTCATTCACCCACGTCTTATGCAACATGGACAGAACTTCAGGTCTTTTTGGAAATACGATTCAGATCATTACATGCACTTGAACCAGATTCTGATAAGTCAACTAAATACAGTGATAGTGGTGCATGGGCAGCTAAAACGAAACGCGCACATTTTATGCGTACACGAGGGGATGTGTGTGCATGCTGTGATGGCCAACATTCGTTTTATCAGTGTAAACAATTTCTTAGGTTATCGCAAGCAAAACGATTTAAAATAGCAAAGGAAAACCATTTATGCATAAATTGCTTGGCAAGAGATAATGTTATGAATAGCTGCACGAGTAATAAGGTGTGTCGAACATGTTCTAAGCGACATTATACTTTACTCCACAGGACAGAGACACCTGAGTTAGAATCAAAGAACACGAGTAGCAAGCACTCAGAAAGGGAGGTTGAGTTCACGGTTTCAACCCAAGTCGAAGACAATAATCCGCGACCTGTATCCTGTCTAGCACAAGCACCATCAGTCAAAATTATTCTCCTGGTTACGGCTCGTATTACATTAGTAAACCCGATGGGACAAATCTATGTCTGCAGGGCATTGTTGGACCAAGGTTCGCAGACTTCCATCATTTCAGAACGAGCCGCTCAATTGTTCCAGCTTCGGCGGGAGCGCTCGTCAACAGAAATCGTGGGGATCGGAAATGCGCCACCCTCCAAGACAAGAGGAGTGGTCAGATTTGACATGCAAATAACGTCGAACTTAATGACGTTGGCCATCACAGCATGCACACACATCCCCTCGTGGACGCATAAAATGTGCGCGTTTCGTTTTAGCTGCCCATGCACCACTATCACTGTATTTAGTTGACTTATCAGAATCTGGTTCAAGTGCATGTAATGATCTGAATCGTATTTCCAAAAAGACCTGAAGTTCTGTCCATGTTGCATAAGACGTGGGTGAATGAGCTTGTTGTTCCCATAATCGTCTCGTTTCTAAAGGCATACGGGTCTTTGATTATAAAAACAAGAACTGGATCCAAATCAGCCAAGGGAAATCCCAGTTGTTGAATAGCTTCAATGGTGTGGCTGGGAACGTCTAACAATTCCCTTATGTTTATAGATTTGTCTTCCTTAAACTTAGGTATGGAGAACAGTGTTTTTAAATTGGAATCAATTAACGCTGTAACGTTATCACACCTAGCCGTGAATTGCTCCCATGCAGGCCTATAATTTACATCCGGCAAGGTAAATCGTTTTATAAAATCTTCTGCGTCACAATTCAAGCTTGCCCGAAGATATTGCAAATGTTCTATGTCAGAGAGTCTTGCATTGTAATGAACCAGAGCGAGGAAGAGATCTTTGAATCCAACCCAATGTTTGAGTTCACCATTAAACTGAGGTAATTTTATTTCTGGCAACTTTACCTTTGTTGGACTTTGCCATTGACTATGCATATCATCTTCACTACTATTGGATTCATTTTCGTCGTCGACCTTTGAGGATGCCTCTGATTTTACTATCACTAGAGGATCAATAAAATCTTCTATTTGTGCCAATGAATTGGTTACAATATCTTCTAATTCTTCATACAATCCCCCCTGTATGTACCCTTGCACAGCCGGTGAGGAAAGTTCTGGATTGTCCGTTATTTGTCAAAGTTTAGTTTCAAACAACGATCAAAGGTTTTCCAAGCTCACCTTTTTCCCTGGTGGATAACGAACCTATGCTGTAGGTGCAATCCCCCAAAAAACACTTACGTGTAAAAAACTTCGCCAAGTACAGGAGGGCTGTGTATTCCTCAAATAAAAGTATTGATATCAGATTATTGACGCCAAGTACATAAGTCACTACATGTTTGCCTATTATATGATATAGCACTGGCCCATCATTTTAATTGTATTTTCAAAATTTCCTATAACGTTTTCACTACTCTTTTAGATTACTACTGCTTCTCGTAGTTGATTATGATTTAATGGTTATTTACTAATTAATAAAACTTTAGCTGATTCCTTATCGAGTACTACTTGGCAGGTCCGTGTCAGGAATTCCAAAGTACTTACTTTGAACGTGCTAACAGTATCCTAAAACTTGTGACGTATGCCGTCCATCGGCGTCGCCTACAAATAATCCGTGGCTGCTCCCAACGTGGTGAAATCGAAAAAAAGATCCGAAAATCTAATTGTTGGGCGCCAGATGCTGCTTCCCCGCAGCACCATCCCTCAACGCGGCCGTTTTTCACGTTTCCCGGCGTTTCAACGTCAGCGCATTGAAAATGGTAGAGGGGAACATGGGGGCCGCGAGAGAGAATTTCGGAGTCAGCGGATAGGCGCGCAAAATGATTAGACAGCGAGTAGAATACCGTTTCGTTTATTACCATTAATTAAACGGCATATTTTACAATAAAAATCCCGTCGCGTACAGTGTGTTCTCCAACGGTGGCTCACGACTATTCCGAGTCGTGGTTTCTAGCCTGCCCAAGACCTGTCCCTATCTCGGTGTGCCTACCGAATCCGCGAATCCTCTCGCGACGCGATTCGCAATCCTAACAGGTCTCGTTGAAGATGAGCTGTTTCTTCCTCGGGAGTGTGCCCTCTGACGTCGGTAGCCACCTGAGGCATCCGTGTGTCCGCACCACTCCCGTTCGGCTATCTTCTCGCGCGGGATATTCCCTAAACAAAACCGCTCTCGCGGTACTTACCGAGAGCTAGCTGTCCCATCAGTCCCTTACAACAAAATCCAAACAGTGGTGGCCGTGTCCCTTCCGCCTATCTCCATGGTGCCGCATCCCGCTCCACGAGGGCGTCCACCAAGCACTCGAACTTCCATACACTCGGCCACGCACTTGCACTTTACTATAAAAAAAAAACCGGGAGCCATGGTCCTCTGCGAGATATCCCGATAACCGCAATCCGCTATTATCCGATAGATCCGCTATCGCCCGAGCACGGAAGAAGAAGTCGTTTCCTCGCGGTCCGTCGGACACCCGAGTCCTTACACACGGACTCCCCGCGACACACACTTCTCTCCGCTGCCGGCGGAGAGGCCTACCGCTCTCTGTGAATAGTGTGATTAGAGAAGATTAGAATAGAGAATAGTGTGATCGCCAAAACTAAATTAATAGGTACGCCACTGAAAATAAAAGTATTGATATCAGATTATTGACGCCAAGTACATAAGTCACTACATGTTTGCCTATTATATGAATGTGATCATATATCAGATCATATAATAGACAAACATGTAGTGATTTCTGTACTTGGCCTCAATAATCTGATATCAATACTTTTTATTAGAGGAATGCACAGCACTCCTGTACTTGGCGTAGTTTTTACATGTAAGTGTTTTTAGGGAGATACCGTTTGACTATTATTAATGCTCCGATCGCTTACAGAAGTTACTTTTGCTGCGTTCGATCGTATCAAGTCGAGCTCATTGACGCTTTTTTCATCGAGGTAGGGCAATATGAGCATGACCATCTAAGCGTCATCTCAGGAATTCCAAAGTACTTACTTTGAACGTGCTAACAGTATCCTAAAACTTGTGACGTATGCCGTCCATCGGCGTCGCCTACAAATAATCCGTGGCTGCTCCCAACGTGGTGAAATCGAAAAAAAGATCCGAAAATCTAATTGTTGGGCGCCAGATGCTGCTTCCCCGCAGCACCATCCCTCAACGCGGCCGTTTTTCACGTTTCCCGGCGTTTCAACGTCAGCGCATTGAAAATGGTAGAGGGGAACATGGGGGCCGCGAGAGAGAATTTCGGAGTCAGCGGATAGGCGCGCAAAATGATTAGACAGCGAGTAGAATACCGTTTCGTTTATTACCATTAATTAAACGGCATATTTTACAATAAAAATCCCGTCGCGTACAGTGTGTTCTCCAACGGTGGCTCACGACTATTCCGAGTCGTGGTTTCTAGCCTGCCCAAGACCTGTCCCTATCTCGGTGTGCCTACCGAATCCGCGAATCCTCTCGCGACGCGATTCGCAATCCTAACAGGTCTCGTTGAAGATGAGCTGTTTCTTCCTCGGGAGTGTGCCCTCTGACGTCGGTAGCCACCTGAGGCATCCGTGTGTCCGCACCACTCCCGTTCGGCTATCTTCTCGCGCGGGATATTCCCTAAACAAAACCGCTCTCGCGGTACTTACCGAGAGCTAGCTGTCCCATCAGTCCCTTACAACAAAATCCAAACAGTGGTGGCCGTGTCCCTTCCGCCTATCTCCATGGTGCCGCATCCCGCTCCACGAGGGCGTCCACCAAGCACTCGAACTTCCATACACTCGGCCACGCACTTGCACTTTACTATAAAAAAAAAACCGGGAGCCATGGTCCTCTGCGAGATATCCCGATAACCGCAATCCGCTATTATCCGATAGATCCGCTATCGCCCGAGCACGGAAGAAGAAGTCGTTTCCTCGCGGTCCGTCGGACACCCGAGTCCTTACACACGGACTCCCCGCGACACACACTTCTCTCCGCTGCCGGCGGAGAGGCCTACCGCTCTCTGTGAATAGTGTGATTAGAGAAGATTAGAATAGAGAATAGTGTGATCGCCAAAACTAAATTAATAGGTACGCCACTGAAAGTCAGTGCGTCCTGTATTGTCGACTCGGGCGATTACTCAAAAAAAAAAGGTCACTCTACGCTCGACCAACGGCGTAAGGTATCGAAAATATTACACTAAGACAGTAATTATGAGTTTCTAGAAATGGAAATATTAATTAAATAACGAGGAGGATGCCATTCCTAATAACGAGAGCGAAAAATATGTGAACAATATAAGACAAAGAAAAGAATTATTTAAAGTCAAAATTCAAAATAATAAAGCGACATATAACGCCGGAAAAGATAGAAAAGCCCAAAAGATATTCGCTAGAAACAACTAGACAGACTCAACGGGAAACGGCCAAGCCGGAGACGCCGGGACCCTAGGTGTTTCCACGTGGTCGAGAAGATAATCGGTAACTTAGAAAATATTCGACAATTCCAAAGTGCTAAATTACGGCAAAACGCAATTAATTACAATATATTCAATATTATGTACTCTACGATAAGAAAAGAAAAACGAAATAAGGTAACGGTATCCGGCACTATCGTCCTTTTACTTAGAGGGACTGAAACGACATTCAGTCCCGGTAAGCGAGAAAATTTGCCGTCGAGACAAAGCGCCTAGATGGGATTACTTCAATTAAATTCACAAAATCTCCAAAATAACGGTAACGAAAGGTGCTCACCAATCGATTCCTGGTACGGAATCGCAAAATAAGTCCTCGGACTTCCTTCCTTCCTTCCTTCAATATAATATATTCTTGGCTCTAATCGGTATCGGTTCGTTTTGTGCTCGGCTTTCTTGGTTCACTTCTACGACTTGTATACGCGACCACAAGCTAAGATGCTCCAAACGTAAGTGAACGAGCCGGAATTCGTCGCTAGAGGAAGAGCCCTAGGGGCCCCCCTGCATAACTTATTAATTCCTAATTCGCACGGTGGAGCGATAGCAAAATATAATAATACGGAATAGGTAAATCTAACGCTTAACGGTAGCCAGAGACGAAGGATTAGGCGGCTCGAGTCCGAAGATAGGCGGAGAGGGCCGAGCTGAGCGCGGGAATCCTTGGTGCGGCCGATCGTGAGTCCTCGGTGAGAGCAGCAGGGTGCAGCGAAGAGTAGGCCCTGGTTTCTTCTCCGGAAGCCACTGATAACAGGAGCGCTGGGGAACGTTCGGCGACTGGCCGGCACGATAGAGGATTATCCTTTCCTCCTATCGGCGGCACGAGTGGCGAAGGCCCTTTTT
>NW_014332874.1:119775-119964 GCF_000341935.2 Cephus cinctus
AAATAAAAACGAAAAAGCAGAAAGGCGAAACAGAAATAAGCAGAAAGGACGATAGGCGGAAACAGAGTGCAAAAACGATAAGCGAGACAAGCAAAGTCGTCTGTGGAATGTCGGGTAACTGACGTTTGGAGGATCATTGCAGGTGGATTATGTTTGTTCCTTACTCCTAGCAATCTTTGTGACTGAATT
>NW_014332875.1:0-6431 GCF_000341935.2 Cephus cinctus
CAATACGGTAATAATCGAAAATGTATCATGCGCTACAGCTTTATAATATTCATAAGGGGGCTTTACAAAAATACGGTGTTCTATTTTACCACAGGTACACTTATCTCCTTAGGATAATTAAAAAAAAAGTTACCGACCGGCGGTCAATGCATAATTACCGACCGTGATACGGCCCCCTGGGGGCACGCAACGCCGCTGCTACTGAGTTTCGGGCCTTAGGACCAGGCCCGCGTGGTGGGGGAGCAACAACATAGGTTGGCGGTGGGGAGAGCCGACCACATAGGCGAGGGGGTGACGCCATAGTGCAGCGCGGGGGGTCAGAGCGCTGCGCGCTCCATGAGTCACAGGGGACAGTAGTGGGGGTTTGTTGTGACGGCCAGAAGTGGCTTATAACTACTGGCATTATATAAATCAATTATTTGTCGACAGAGAAGGAAGAAATGGAGAAATCATCCATGGTGACTGGCGTCTAAGAGTCCCACCAAGCCGAACATGGAATAAACTGGGTCTCAATGGACCACAATGGACCACCTACGATAGCAACGTAGCAGCGTGATACTTTAGCAACATACTTTGTCTCGCGTGAAGGAGCAGTTCCATGGCAGTGGCTACGTATATAATAAGGAAAAAATAATTATTTGTCGGATTCAACAGTTGGATTCAACAATTGCCATTTTTGTCGGATTCGACACATGAATACTTACGATTAAAATTTTTGTCGAATTCGATACGCGGATATATGCAATTGCAATAAATTCTTGTCGGAAACGACAAATATGTGTAATAATAATTGTAATCTGACAATAAAAATATTATTTAAATAAAAATATGTTTTGTGATTTTATCATTTATCAAAACATTACTTACTTACTTTAGGTTTGTCCATTCAGAATTCTAGAAAGCTGTAAACTTACGTTGCTAATTATACGGTAATTTAAATAAACACACTTTTATATACAGGGTGAGGCGTTTATAGTGACCCAGGCAATTTTCTCCCAAACGAAGCGAGATACAAAAAAATGTTCGATACATTAGTTTTATGGCTTCGAGGGGGACACAAGATGGCGTCTTTCAATTTTTCCTAAATCAAAGTATCAAGGTCATTTGAGGGTCAACTTTGGTTTTTTAAATGAGATGGTGTATTTTTTGTTATGGAAATCAAAAGAGCATTCAATTCCAGGTCTCAAAGTACTGGTATGCTATGGTGTCAAAACTAAAGGATCATGTCTCCCGATCATTGTCTCCCGAGTATCTCGAGCGAAACTCGCAAAATTTAGGCGTTTTTTCAAATTAAAATGTAACCCCTTAGCGTACTCGTATTTGGATATTTAAAAGCGCGTTTTAATCGTTGAAAACTCAGCTACAACGTGGATGAAAATGAAACTGCTATTTCATCGCTTTCCTAATGAAAAGTGGCGGGGAAGCTTCGGGTGCACTTGCGAAATCTCGAGATCTCCGTCACGGGCTCATCTCCGAGAACAATAATTTTGGGAGAATCTGCAGTATCATTAGAGAGGATATCATGCAGAAACTGGACCAGATTGGCCGGCGCGTTCGGAAGTTATGACCATTTAAGTGTTTTCACTTCAAGGGGGTGTAACTCCCCCTAGAGTGATCCTACAGGGGTTCAATGGGGGTGTTTTTTTATTGCCGAAGGATGCTCTCTCTCTTTTTCACTCCAACCCCTGCCATTCGGCAATTTTGTATCCGATCGGGATAAAACTGTTACGTAGGCCGTAGTGGCTAGCGAGGCCTTTAAATTTGATAACAAAAATTTAGAAGTAACCAAAAAAAAAAGAAACGAGCGGAGGTAACGTGAATAATGTTTGAGTGAATTCCGAGCGGTAAGGATACACTCAATGGTGGGTTCGCTGCTCGTTTAAGGTGTTGAAACACGCCTTGCTATTCCAACGTGGGTAGATATTCTATGAAATGTTGAGGATGGGTAAGAGATATTTAAAAACGCGAGTAAAATGTGAGTTTACGATATATTGTTACAACCAATTTAAAAGTTTTCTATTAATTGTCGTGTACAGTGTTTCTATTATGAGAAATATCGGATAACAAAACCTAACTGTGTGTGAGGTTAAGGCAAGATGAAATTTGGTGGAACAGAAATCTATCAAAACTATGCGATATTCGGAAAGAGTAGTCTATGCAGCTCTATTTTGCCCGGTAACCGATCCAGCTTGTTCCCTAGGGTATGTAATAACGAATCCGTACCTAGGCCAGATTGCGAATACTACACTGAATCTAATACTCTAACGGTTAGAGCCACGAGTGACAACGTGCAGTCCGATCTTTTACGCGTGAAATTGAATGATTTTCTGAGCAGTTGTGCCATGATTTTGGCTGCTTATATAGTCGATTTTTGCTGATGCTCTAGGTACGGTTAGGACGTTAGGAATGCACTCGGCTAACCAGCTGGGTAGGTGGCACGGGCAATGCACTGGGTAACGTGCTGAGTCTGCAATTATGCTTCCCGTCGGCTACGTTATTCTTCTGTTTAGGAATGAAGGTCGATATACGTAACAAAACCTTTACCATTCGAACGGGAAGGAAATTTCCTAAAAAATTTATCTTTGGTTTTTTTAAATCGATCATAGTTTCGTAGAGATACGCAAAAATTAAAGTGTTCCACTTCAATTGCGCATTACTGTATTGCATTGTAGAATGGCCTTAAATCAAGTCCTAATGACTTTATTTCTGAATTGTGTCATGGATTTGTAGTACACTAGAATATAGCATAGTCATAGTATTGATCAATTTTTAAATTTTCTGTTAGAACCAGTCAATAATTTGTTAAAAAGAGTTTTGAAGGACAATGGTAGTATTACGCTACAATTCTAATATGGTATATATTAATAATACGATTTAAGAATAGAATCTCAAATCATACGTTGCAGCTTGTATCTGTTTTGATAAAAGCACATGATCTGTTAACACTTTAAATGTAGAAGAAGATGTTACTCGATGATTTATTTGAAAATCGTCATAATGGTAGTGACAAAGGCTGAGTTCCAATATTTGCTTAAAGCGCTGCAAACATGGTTGTGTCTCACTCTATTGCATGTGAATAAAGAGACATAACGATACTCGCAACGTTTTCAGGAACTATCGGAACGTACCCAAAGTATCCTTCCGAGCGCTGCACCCGAAAACTATAGTCGCTGTTATAACTCTTATACCAATCATAGTTTGTTCGACGTCTGCTGTACAGTACCAATTTCGGTTGAGTTCTCCACGTGCCTTCATCTGCATGAGTGATTTCTTTAAACGATTTTTGCCTTATATGATGTTGAATTATAATTATACTTTTATATAGGAAATATTGGTGAAGAAAAGACAAAGTTATTGATTGTGAAGTGACGTGACGTCAATAAAATATTTTGTAGTTTTCATAAATGTCAATCGAGATGGTTACAAAATTAAATGTTCGTGATAAGGATATTATTAAACGTGGTGAATGGTTAGAAGATACCCATATGGATTATTTTGCAACTCTTGTGCGATCTTTTACCAATTATTCACTACGTGAGACATGGAGAGTGCAGTGTTCGGATACCATCGAGCCAGTATTACAAAACAATAAACACGTACAAATACTACATAGTGGCTACGGACGAAACGATGGGCACTGGGTATGTAGTTATTATGATGCTAAGAGAATTTACTTATACGATTCGTTAAATCAACAAAGATTACATGAACATCATGAGATATTCTTGAAAAAATTGTACCCGTTTTATCCTTTCGACGAGAAACCAGTAAAATTTCCTAATGTGCAACAACAGCCAAATGGTAATGATTGTGGCGTGTTTGCAATTGCTTTTGCAGTATCATTGATCTTTGGGTTAAAGCCAGACACGATTGGGTACGATCATTATTCGATGCGACCACATTTGCTTAGAATGTTAGAATTATAACATTTAGAGCATTTTCCTCAAGATCTTCGTTATGGTCCACAGAAAACAGTTCTTCCATTACAAGTAATTCTATTTTAAAATGCCGACGCTGCACGTAAACGCAATGATCGAAATAACGTACTTGAAAAAAATTCCTGGGAAAATCGAAAGGATGAAACTAATAAACAAAAACGGCTTAAATATTCAAATGAAGCAACGAGCAAATGTTCTCAAGAACGCGAAGATTATTCATTGAATAAAGAAGATAAACTAAAACGGAAACGAAAAAATTATGCAGACAATGCTGAACAAAATCGGGGGGTGGCTCGAAAAAATTATACTGCTAGTATAGACAAAAGACAAGAAACTGCTCGTAAAAATGATGCTATTAATGTTGACAGAAATCGCGAAAACGCCCGTAAACGTGACGCTGTTAATATTGACAGTAATCGAGAAAACGCTCGCAAACGTGACGCTGTTAACATTGAGAAAAATCGAGAGAAATCCCGTCAACGTGACGCTGTTAATGTTGATAAGAATCGGGAGGCAGCTCGTATAAAGTATAGTGAACTAAAAGAAAATAAACAAGATCAGAATCGTATTAATTATGATAAAAATTGTGAATATTTACGGGGTTTAAAACGGAAAAATTATCATGATAACGTTGAGGATAATCGTCTTAAAAAACGTATCAAATATTTAGATAATCGCGATTGGGAACAAGCGCAAAAGAAAAAGTTCAATCGTGTCAATTTTCGTCGAAAGCAAGTTAACAATAAAAATTTTTATAATCGTAATAAGGAACGAATTCTAGCGAGAATAAAAATGAATGCAGCTAAACAAATCGCATTGAAATATAAAAATATCACAGTAGAACACACGACGATAAAGATGAGGAAATCTACAGAAAGTTATATTAAAAGTATTTCTGATAAACTTTCGTTCAGATCCGAAGTAGAATGTAGACTGCAAGCTGAAAAAATATTCAAGTGGTGTGTTCACGTTAGAATTAGTTACGTCGCCAGCATTAAAAGAACTTTAGCTCTTTTGAAAAATAAGGCTGAAGCTAGTTTAACGCGAGCGCTGCAAAGTTATGCATATAATTCTGACGAAGAAGTAAGTGCTCTGTGCGGAGTATCAAAACATAATCCGTCTTCTGAACCTTACTTTTACGAAGCTGCATATAATGTCGTCGGTGTTTCTGATCCTTTTATAATGAATGCAAAGGGGCAAGTTATTAATGTACTACCTCTGATAAAAGAAATTCGAGGTTGTAATAAATCATGGCGCTGTGGGAACATTTGCAAAAATAATGATCCGTTCGTAGTACAAAAATTTAAACATTTTCTTAGGGCACTCTCTATTACTAAATTACAAAACATACGAAGATATGTACAGCGCAGTTGTGTGTGTTCAATTAAGTTATGTAATTCGAAACTTGGTCATTCACAAAGTTGTTATATTGATCAAACTCTTTGTGATTCAACATTTCTTGCTGTACAGCTTTTATCTCCGCATTTTCCTAAACTACGATACATTGAAAGATTATTTTATAAATTGATTAAAGCAGATACAAATTTATCATCCCTAGACAAAGCTTTAAATACGGGTGATGTAAATGTATTACAAGAAATATCTTCTTCGGCTCAGCAAAATGCAATTAATTTGAACACAAATGCAGAGGGAATAAGTTTAAATGAGGATGAGATTTCTTCGCGTTATTCATACGCATTTAAAGCATTTACAACACGGGCGCTTGATGTACCACGGCACGCTTGTATCTCAGGCGAAAAACTTTGCTATAAGAAAGATATTTCAAAACTTGACAAGCTTCGAAAACCAATAACCGGCAATGCTTGGAATAATTTAATGAAATTTCTTCATATTGATGATGTGCGTGAAGAAACTTAGTCGAGTCTCACTCCGAGTACATATTACACATTTCAGCCTAGGCTTGATTATATTTGTCGTTACTGTTTGAAGAAATTTCGAGATGGATGTATGCCACCCACGTGCGTTTTAAATAATCTATCGGTCGACGACATACCAAGCGTCATTGACTCTTTAAATAATTATGAACGTATTTTGATTCAAAGAGCAAAAGCGTTTCAAGTAATACAAACGATGGGAACAGTTTCACGAAAAAATTTACCAAACAAAGAAAAGATAAAGAAAGTTCGTGGTAGGACATTCCATTTGCCTTTGCCAATAGAAGAAACAATGAAAAAGGTATGCTCGTCCACCGAAGCAATCAATAAAAATCATGAGCTATATATATTAGTTCGAGGAATTCCGACGAAAGCTAAAGTGGTATGGGAAAATTTGGTGAATGTTAAAAAGGTATTTGAAACATTGTCATGGCTTAAAAACAATAATCCACTTTATTTTGAAATTAAGTTACCACAATGTTCCGACAATTTATTAGACTCTTGCGAAAATGATGTTGAATTTACTATAGAAGATGTCGAAGAAAATAAACAAGCCCTATTGACACAAATCACAGATCCGGAAACATATTATGAACAC
>NW_014332875.1:7486-28300 GCF_000341935.2 Cephus cinctus
ATATATAAAATTAAGATTAATGTCTCGTCATTCACGATTTAGACTCAATCAACAATACCTTTTCTATTTATTGAATGATAATAATATGCGACAATTAAATAGTGGAATATTTCAAAAAATGAATGTTCTTAATCCGCGAGAAAAATATACCGCAGCGAGTTATCTGGAACAAATGTCTAAAGAGGAACTAGAAAGTAATTTAACAACAATATTCTCACGATTACGCAATACACAACAGTATTGACAAAAACCAAGAAATGAATTACGTTGTATGACGCAGCATTATGGTCCTGGAACATGGTTTTTAACTCTGAGCCCAGCCGAGTGGTTATGGTCCGATTTAACGGAATATATACGAGAGGTTAATCCTTCCTTTTCGTCAACAATAACACCTAGTGCATTGATTGTTGCTGATCCGATATCGACTTCTAGATTTATAGAAAATAAATTCCGTGCAATGTTAGATTTCATCTGCTCCCTTGATAATCCGATTGGTGAAGTCATTCACTACTTTTGGAGACGCGAGTATCAGGGGAGAGGTATTCAACATTTCATTTGCTTCTGTGGATAAAGGATGCCCCGGTTCTTGGAAAGTCATCTATCGAAGAAGTGTCCCGATTTATACTAAAATATGTAACATGTATAATACCTGATCGAAATATCTCGCCGTTATTATATCGACGTGTAGACACGCATCAGCGACATAGGCATAATGATTATTATCTCCGTCGTAAAACAAATAAAGCAGGAAAGGTCAGTAGAATTTGCAGATTTGGATTTCCGCGACCAATTACAAATACAATGGTAATTAAAGACATAGCTACGTCGATTGCTGGCCGACGAAAATTAAAAACTAAGAGTAGACTTTATGATCTTCCTCGTAGAGATATGGAAGCGAATATCAATGATTACAATCCAACAATTCTTACTGCCTGGGAAGGGAACATGGATATCCAATTTGTCGGTGAGAAATCAGCTTTGTTACTCCACGCCCGACATCTAGATACAAGAAACTGCGGAGCGGAACACCTAGACACCCTGGACTTCCACATCCGACACCTACATACAAGAGACTACGGAGCGGAACACTTGGACACCCTGGACTTCCACATCCGACACCTAGTTACAGAAAACTACGGAGAGGAGCATCTGGAAATCCCATATATCTAAAAATTGTCACCTAAAATACGAGGAACTATGTTAAAGCACACACATACACACATACGTACACGCATACACACGCGCTCCACATGAAAGCCTTAATAATTCTATACTATTGTGAAAGCAGCCTTATGTCAACTGGAAATTCGGTGTGAACGGTAGCTTCACGTACAAAGTGTATTTGATTGTGTTGTGTATTCGTAAATTACCAACACCATCCAGAGTACAAATAGGTAAAGAAGGCAAAGCAGTCAGCGCCATCTGTCGTGTAAAAAATGCGATGGACGTGCGAAGACGACGACGACGACGACGACGACGACGACGGAACTGAAATAAAATCATCTCGCTCGCCATTTCAATACGCCCTGATCTCGTACACTAATCGTATTGAACTTGGTGATAATCGCTTCAGAACCTTCAATTCCTATAGTGAATATATCAATAACTTTTCCTCATATATAGCGGTTCATAAGATATTTCGTTCCAAACACAGGTATAAGGAGTTGACTCGAGTAAAGAGTCTCGGCGCGCTGCGCCCTGTACAGCCGGTTGCCTGTACTTGACGCGAGACTCGACCGAGTCTCTTAATAGAGAATGCGGAGCTCTTGAGGCTGCAGATACGCTATTAGGTATCTCATTACATGGTACGAATCCTAGTACGACGATTAGATGGTTAGATGTCAACCAGATTAGAAGTAGAAAAGTAAAATCATTAAAAGAAGTACAAGCTTTAGACGAAGGTTCTACAGATATTTTCTGTCCTTCGTTAATCGATGATTATTATCCTAATAGACCACTAGAATTAGAATCGAAAGTAAAATCATTAAAAGAAGTACAAGCTTTAGACGAAGGTTCTACAGATATTTTCTGTCCTTCGTTAATCGATGATTATTATCCTAATAGACCACTAGAATTGGAATCGATAGATCTTAATGATTTTGCAAAGTGGTACGATATTACTAAAACCCACAAATCCATATGTCGAATAGTATAAAATCGGTACTAATTTGTATATAAGAAGGCGATTGCAACGTGGCGATTTGATCAATCACTACCGATATAATGTAAATAATCAACCAGAACGATATTTTTTCGCTTTATTGCTGTTATTTCAACCATGGAGTGATTTGAATGAACTAAAACATGGTTGCGATACCTACACAGAAGCATTTCATGCATCAAAATCGATATTAGGAGAAGCAACTAAGTATCATGAACGATTGGAAGAAATTAAAACTGCTTTCGATCGTGCGAAAGAACTGGTGGAAAAAAAAAATGGAAACGGTTAGCCAAGAAGATAATCAAAATTTTTCAAATAATTCTCTAGAATGTCGACCGGCGAAGCTGCGGAAGCCATGCAAGATTTTAAGCTTCTTGGTGACAATCTTCCAACACTTAACGTAGAGCAATTAATTTCTGAGCTAAATAAAGATCAAAAGAAAATATTTGATACAGTCGTAGATACTATTCAATCGGACAACGAAATCTTACGTCTTTACGTTAGTCGAGAAGGAGGCACTGGAAAAAGTTTTCTCATTAAAACACTTCAACATTGGTTGAAACAAAACTTTAGTAAAAATACAGCAATTACTGCACCCACTGGTATAACTGCGTTTAATATAAGCGGTTTAACCATTCATAGACTATTTCAACTTCCCGTGGAACATGGCCATACGCCTAAGTATATTCCATTATCAGATTTTGTTTTAAAAACTCTTAGAAATGATCTAAAAGATGTAATTTTATTCATTATCGATGAGGTTTCCATGATTTCAAATATCACTTTGATGTACATACATCTTCGATTAGCAGAAATATATGACACAACTGATTGTGATAACGGTTGGTTTGGTAGAAAACATATTCTTCTATTTGGGGATTTGCTTCAACTTCCTCCTGTATATGAAGAATCGGCGTTTGTGTCTTTACTTAAAGCCAAAATAGAAAAATATCTGGGTTCTCTAGGAACGATTAATCTATGGACTACTTTATTCAAATACGATGAGTTACCAATTAGTATGCGTCAACGAAATGATATAGCATACCGTGACTTACTCTCGAGAATCCGGATTGGTAATGTCACGAACAATGATTTAAAAACGCTTGAATCCAGACAAATTCAATTTAAATCTTCAACTGCTGCTCTCAGATTACAAGAACTTTGCACTTACATTAATAAATTACCCTGTGATGCAGTTTGTTTGTTACCTACTCGTCACATGTGCGATGTTCTTAATACAGCAATGTTGCAACAAATATCGTCGGATGAAATAATATTGTTGGCACGAGATACTATCGATTGTCCAGTTTATTTAAAAAAGAAGATTTCTACGATACTGACAAAAAATGATGAAGATAGTTCTCGAACTGCCGGTCTTTCTAGAATTATAATTATTAAAATAGGAGCAAAGATTATGATTAGGAGAAACATTGACGTTACTTTAGGTCTTGTTAATGGCACCATTCGTCAGGTGACTTCTGTTCAACGAACTGTAGATGGAACAGATATTGAGGCGATAAAAATGAAGTTGCCTTCAGGAAATGAATATTCAATAGAACAGGTTACCGTAAAGTTTCAGGTGATGGACAGTGCCTTTGTATTTCGTAAGCAATTTCCCATTTTTCTTAGCTATGGAATTAGTATCCACAAGAGTCAAGGACTCACTCTGAACAATGCCATCATCGATGCTGGCAATCATGTGTTCAGTTGTGGTCAAATTTACGTTGCTCTCTCGCGCGTTACCTCTATGGATGGAGTGCATTCGATCAATTACGATCCACAATCCATCAAAGCAAGTGAAGAAGCAATTGTTGAATATAATCGATTACAAAAATTATATAAACCTGAGGTCCCAGAAATTCCTATTCCAAAGAAACGTCATCAAAAAAGGAAGGATTTCGTGTGGATAACAGACACAAATATCATTGATGTTCAAGAAATGATACAAGAAAATACTGTTAAAGTCCATCATAACATCAAAGGATTAAAAAATATTGATAACGTTTCTTGCAATGCTAATGCAATCATGCAATGCATTGTTCATTGTGCACTGATCAACAGAACGTTAAGAAATCAAAAAACTTCTGATGCTCTTACTCGTTTCATAACTTGCTACTTGCAGGGTGAATCGATAGATTCATTCGAAATTAGACAATTTGCCGGTGAAAAGTTTTGTACAAATACTCAACGAGATGCATCGGAGTTTCTTGTAGCGCTTTGTAACAAATCAGATAGTATTGGCAATATTATTGACCATCAATTAACGACAACAATTAGATGTAAAACTTGTGGAGAAACTACTACAAATACTCAACGTAATTTCATAATAACGTTACCTGTTTCTTCATCTGCAAAGAGTATTAATTTGCAGGTATTAATTGATTCTTCTTTATCACATTGGCATTACATTAATGACGATTATTGCCAACAGTGTCATGCAACTAGTAAAATTCGAAAATATGAAGTCTCATTGGTAAAGAACGTTGTTGTCCTTCAATTGTTACTTTATCGTTTTCAGGATGGGCATATGATTAAAATTGAAACTTGCAAAATCAAAGAGATTCCCTCAAGTAAATTATCATTAGGTGGAAATAATTACAAAGTAACAAGCGCTATGTTTTATTATGGACAACATCTAACCAGTGGTCATTATACAAGCATGTTAAGAGATCCTGATTCTAATTGGATCTTTGCGGATAACTTTAATATCAGCAAAAGATCTTGGCCCAGATGTGCGAAAGATGCGTATATTTTTTTCTTACAGAAAAAACCATAATCCAATAATGCAGCTAATCGAATTAGAACTGCCAAAATAATCAGCCTGGCCTTCAGTCGCCACCACAATTGCTAAAATAAACAGCCTGGCGTTCCGTCGCCACCACAACTGCCAAAATGTGCAGTCTGGCGTTCCGTCGCCACCACAACTGCCAAAATGAGCAACCTAGCGTTCAGCAGCCTGGCGTTCCGTCGCCACCACAACTGCCAAAATGAGCAGCCTGGCGTTCCGTCGCCACCACAACTGCCAAAATGAGCAGCCTGGCGTTCCGTCGCCACCACAACTGCCAAAATGAGCAACCTAGCGTTCCGTCGTCACCCCAACTGTCAAAATGAGCAGCCTGGCGTTCCGTCGTCACCACAACTGCCAAAATGAGCAGCCTGGCGTTCTGTCGCCACCACAACTGCCAAAATGAGCAGCCTGGCGTTCCGTCGCCACCACAACTGCCAAAATGAGCAGCCTGGCGTTCTGTCGCCACCACAACTGCCAAAATGAGCAGCCTGGCGTTCTGTCGCCACCACAACTGCCAAAATGAGCAGCCTGGCGTTCTGTCGCCACCACAACTGCCAAAATGAGCAGCCTGGCGTTCTGTCGCCACCACAACTGCCAAAATGAGCAGCCTGGCGTTCTGTCGCCACCACAACTGCCAAAATGAGCAGCCTGGCGTTCTGTCGCCACCACAACTGCCAAAATGAGCAGCCTGGCGTTCTGTCGCCACCACAACTGCCAAAATGAGCAGCCTGGCGTTCCGTCGCCACCACAACTGCCAAAATGAGCAGCCTGGCGTTCCGTCGCCACCATAGTTTCTAAAACAAACAACCTGGCCTCAAAAAATAGGTAAGTGCCCATTACATTTTTTCTTTAAAAGTATTACATTGTTTTAATAGAATCTAAAAGATCTAACGTATGTACTCATTCATTTACTGCCCGTCGAATTGTTTCACAAAATGCATTAATATTTTATAGCAAATGCAAACGGCCAACATCAGAAGATAAATACTGAACAATAATAAAAATTAGACATGAAATGCTATTCATTCAGTATTCGTCCACTACGTAAGTAAATTTTGTCATTTTTCTTAACTATTTCTTTACTTAAAGTAATTATGAATTGATTATATAATATATTCTTTTCAGGGAACCTAAGAAGATACCAAACAATAGTGAATAGAATATCAAGTAATGATGTATCAATTACTTAAATTACAATGAAAATAACGTAGAAAGGAAAATTGAGGAAAATAAAGAGGAAACAATGAAGAATAAGTGGTCGAGGAAAATTACAAGACTCCAAAGTAAGCACGATCAACACTATCTGAAAGCAAAACCTAGAAATACAACGCCGATCAACACTTTAAGGTCATCTTCGACAAGGAAAAAGTCGAAACCGTGGACTGCCGAGTGCATCTTTAGAAATTGAGAATTTTTACGAAATTTCAACGGAAGAAGAGGACCCAACACACACAGAAATGGTTTTACCTTTCAGAAGCACCAAAAACGTAGGCCCTCCAAACGAAACACACGGCGGATTTGATTAAAACGACGACGGTCAAAATGAAATTGACAAGGCTATTGACCAAGTAGTCCCTAATCCGAAATTACCACGAAGAGGTCGAGGAAGACTTAAAATAGTAACGACGGGTCACAGGGGGAGACCCCCAAAGAATTTCACGTAGCTGACTGCATCGATGAGGTCGAGGAATTCTCATATCTCGCTGAGATACCAATTCAGTCCAGCTCCAGTCAGCTGTACACGGGCCTCACACCCAGGAATGGTACCACGCAATGGAGTCCGAATTAAGGTCAATCATCAAAAACGATATCTGGACCATCACGGGTAGACCCAAAGATCACAAGGTAATCGGTAGCCGCGTCGTACTTAGGACTAAATAAAAATATAAACACGGTGGAACACTGGATCGGAGAAAGGCTCGCATTGTAGCGAAGGAATTCTCCCAACAGTCAGGCGTCGATTTTAATGAAACATTCGCACCTGTGGCGCGATTTAGTTCGATCAGAACTACTGCCGTTCTAACTGCGGAAAATAACATACGCATTAAACAATTCGACATTACCACAGCGTACCTGAATAGAAAACTCAAAAAAACGGTTTTCATGGAAATTCCAAAGTACTCTGTTGATATTTTGGAGAGGATCGTATCGACAGAAACCGCTAAAATTAGTCTCGGAAGTAAAGCGGCACAAATACTCGATGAAATTGAAAATGGCAACAATGTTTGCTCGCTCAATAAAGCTCTTTACGATCTTAAGCAGGCAGGACGCTGCTGAAACGAAAAAATTGACAGGGAAATCATCAAGTTTTGCGCAAAGAAGTCAGAATCAGACCCATGTGGATGCGTCAAGGGTGAAGGAAGAAATTTACTTTTGAGCGCAATATACGTTGATGATATCATCGTTGCTTCACGAAGTGATTTCGAAATGACGGAATTCTGCCGTTACCTATCGAACCTGTTCAACGTAAAGGACCTAGGAGCGATAACGTATTGTCTCAGAATGGAATTCGTCCAACTGAATAACGAGATTTCAATTTCCGAATCGAAATCTGTGGTGACACCGATGGATCCCGATACTAAGTTAGAGAAGGTAGAGGAGGAATCGAATTCAAGCAAATATGAGCTCCCTTATCATGAGCTCGTCGGATCCTGAATCGAAATCTGTGGTGACACCGATGGATCCTGATACTAAGTTAGAGAAGGTAGAGGAGGAACCGAATTCAAGCAAAAATGAGCTCCCTTATCATGAGCTCGTCGGATCCCTTATGTATCTGGCAGTGTGTACTCGACCCGACATCACATTCACAATCAGTTATTTGAGTTAATTCAACTGCTGCTACAATAAGATTCACTGGGCTGTAGCAAAACGAGTCCTACGTTACCTTCAAGGAACTCAAAGTTTGGGACTCAAATACCAGAAAACAGGGTAGCCACTGGAAGGCTTCGCGGATGCGGGTTGGACAAATTGCATGATCGACAAAAGATCGTACACCGGATCGTACATCGATACACGTTTATACTCGGTGGATGCCCGACCTCGTAGGAGACAAGGTAGTAGAACGGTGGCGCTATCTTCTACGGAAGCCAAATACATGGCGTTATCAGAAGCATCAAAGGAAGCATCTTACAAGCGTTCTCTTTCTGTTTGGTAAGATGCGAAAGATCCGCTCTACTACGGGTGACTTTCTGCAAAGAAAACGCTAACAGCTTCCATATATGTTGATTACTTTCAGAAACAAACCAAATACATTCAAGGAAACCATCCGGGACACGCAACTGCTTAAATCTTCAAGAAAAATGTACACTCGTCTTCACATTGCTTCGGAAACTCGACTGAAAATCGCGGACCTCGGATAGCACCGTACTCTTCGGACACGGAGTCATCAGATTACTACTTGTTCTAACCACTTTCTATAACTTTCTATATAGCATTATCTGCAAAGAAAAGCGTTCGACAAATACACTCTCAAAATAGCAATCAAAAACTTCTTCATATTGCAAGTTTATTCCCGAGATAATAAGCAATCACCAATTCCAATATCTTCAGACATGGTAATCTTTTGGTGTCACGTCTATGATTATCACGGTAGAAAGCTTACGAAATTCCTAAATGACTCAACTTCTTTCTAAATGAATTTCATTCTACAATTAAGAATATACTTGCTTTTCAAATTTATATATATTTTTGTGTTTCTAAGAAAAATCAATTTATAAATTACATTTATATGGCTTTTAACATTTTCGACAACGCAATATATTTATCTGATTAGTGACATTGCAATGCATTTATATTTTATATTTGTTTAACAATACAGATTTCAGTGTTTAAAACTTTTTTCATATATCCTATTGAACAACAAAAACTTGTGATATCCCCCAAAAAACACTTACGTGTAAAAAACTACGCCAAGTACAGGATTGCTGTGAATTCCTCTAACAAAAAGTATTGATATCATATTATTGAGGCCAAGTACATAAGTCACTACATTTCACTACATTTTCCTATTATATGATGTAGCACTGACCCATCATTTTAATTATATTTTCAATATTTCCTATAACGTTTTCGCTACTCTTCTATGTTACTATTGATATCATATTATTGAGGCCAAGTACATAATTCACTACATGTTTTCCTATTATATGATCTAGCACTGGCCCATCATTTTAATTATATTTTCAATGTTTCCTATAACGTTTTCGCTACTCTTTTATGTTACTGCTGCTTCCCGTATTTAATTATGATTCAATGGTGATTTAATAATTAATAAGACTTTAGGTGATTCCTTATCGAGTACTACTTGATGGGTCCGTGCCAGGAATTCCAAAGTACTTACTTTACACGTGCTCATAATATTCTAATGCTGTATGTTTGTTTGATTATTTTTGACGAGTTATTGTTAATATGCTTTCTATAGAAAATTGGTACTGGTTTTGTACCAAATTTATATCAAGAAATGCACGGACCCGCCAAGTAGTACTCGATAAGGAATCACCTAAAGTTTTATTAATTATTAAATCACCATTAAATCATAATTAAATACGGGAAGCAGTAGTAACATAAAAGAGTAGCGAAAACGTTATAGGAAATATTGAAAATATAATTAAAATGATGGGCCAGTGCTAGATCATATAATAGGAAAACATGTAGCGACTTATGTACTTGGCCTCAATAATATGATATCAATACTTTTTGTTAGAGGAATTCACAGCAATCCTGTACTTGGCGTAGTTTTTTACACGTAAGTGTTTTTTTGGGGGATAAGTTACAGACTAGGTATCCTTAATATTCTACTTTGCTCTCTCTGACACATACACACACTTTATAATTGTCTCTAGCTTGCTAGTAGTACCATAGGCGACAAGAAGTATTTTTGTTTGTGTACTCTCTCTGCTAGCCGTTTGGGATGGAGAGAGAGGTAGCTGGAACCACAATACAGCAGAGTGCACAATGCGTCCGAAGACCGTGGTCCAGTTGAAGGTGAGGATGATAATGATTCGGGACCCACATGTGATCAAGATGATCCCCGTTAGCCGAGCCAATTATCTTTGGGGTGGGGATGAGAGTGCTATCACCACAATACAGCAGAGTGCACAATGCGTCCGAAGACCGTGGTCCAGTTGAAGGTGAGGATGATAATGATTCGGGACCCACATGTGATCAAGATGATCCCCGTTAGCCGAGCCAATTATCTTTGGGGTGGGGATGAGAGTGCTATCACCACAATACAGCAGAGTGCACAATGCGTCCGAAGACCGTGGTCCAGTTGAAGGTGAGGATGATAATGATTCGGGACCCACATGTGATCAAGATGATCCCCGTTAGCCGAGCCAATTATCTTTGGGGTGGGGATGAGAGTGCTATCACCACAATACAGCAGAGTGCACAATGCGTCCGAAGACTGTGGCCCAGCGGGAAATAAGTGTTGTAAAGATCAGAACCCACAGATGGTCACGATGACCCCCGTTCGCTGTATTTTCACTTCGGAAGGGTTTTTGGTGATGTGGATTCTGGAGAGTTGCTGAATTCTAGTGCTTCTTGTCGTCTAGTGGTGTACAAGTATCTAGTGGATTAGTCTAGAGAGACACGAATGAATCGAATAATATTCCTATCGAGGAAGCCGCTGCTTATATCCTCGATAGGCATACGTTAAAACTAATGGGGATATTTTTAATATTTTCAATATTTTGATTTATGATTGGATTTGACTATTTGATTTGACTGATTCGATTAGCGGTTTCTTCGAATACCGGCTTACTGGTATTTCTATTGTCTTCGGCGGGTGCTGGCTTATAGCGTCTGGGCACTTGTTTGTTTTGATTTCAGTCTGTCGACTGTATTTCGGATTCTAGGAATATTAAAAGTAATAATTTCTAATATTATTTCCTCATGATTGTCGCTGGGGATAACGATTTTTATCCACCCGAGGTGTTAACGTCGCTTTTTGGATTCAATATTTTGATTTACGAATGGATTTGACTATTTGATTTAACTGATTCAATTAGCGGTTTTCTTCAAGTACCGGCTTACTGGTATTTCTATTGTGTTCGGCGCGTGCCGGATTATCGCGTCTGGGCATTTGTTTGTTTTGGTTTTAGTCTGTCGACTGTATTACGGATTCTAGGAATATTAAAAGTAATATTTTCTAATATTATTACCTCATGACCGTCGCTGTGACTAGTTTCAAGGGAATTGCGCAATATTAGAGATTTAAAAGTCCTATATTCTTTTTCCTTTATCGGCGTCGATGTGAGAGGTCGATAGGATTATTGAGGAATTCTAGGATTTGAGGAGTTCTCTCAGATACTGTTATGCACATCCACAGTGCGCTATGCACTCTTATGTGGGGTTCTTGACGTATCAATCGTCGAGAATGGGTGATTGGGAAGGAAAAAGGTTAAGGGATAGGGGGGTATAAGGACGGAACGTTACAATATATACACATTATCATTAATAATACTTTTAAGTTAACCACTACGCTGCAACACAACTTTTATTATGAATATTCTATAGAGCTTTACCTTATTAAATAATTATTACTATTTCTACGCTTTAAACTATTATTATAATAAAAAAAGAAACATTAACATGTGTATCCAGATTTACAGCGTGAATATTGTATCCTACTACCCCCACCGCCACCATAGATCTTATTATCCTGCGCATACTCGCGATTCGCCAAACGCTTCTTGCGCACAAGAGCGTCGTAGTACTCTCCGGCAATTCCATCGTTTTTCCGCAAATCAGCGCTAAACATATTCTGGAAGGTATTCATCCCGAAGCCGGACGAGAGGTAGTGTAAAAACATCATGCAGAACTGGCCACACACCGTCGACGTCTCGCTCTGAAGCTGCTGAGTGTTCCATCGGAAGGATCGACAGTTCCGTCGGAGTCTCAATGCATGGTGATGATTCAGCGTCCACGTCCAAGGCAACCCAATGCGCTCCTGGTTTCGTATGATCGCCGTATTGGCGATAATGGCAGCGGGTTTCGACCAGTTTCGGGGTATTCTATCAGCTGCGTAGACACCCGTCGTATGCTCCGATATACCGCGAAGGCCGAGGTAAAGGTCTAGCGTGTTCATATATGCGGATTGTTATTCCGAAGTCAAAATTCAAGGCGTAAGGCGTTGTTCAGAGCACAGGTAAACGATCATCAAGTTTGCTTACAGGCGTGAACGATGCACTCGTAATGATCACGATTCGGTGGGAAGTCCTCGTATGGTGAGTTATCGGGGGTTTCATCCAAATTTATAACTTCCCTTGCCATAATGGTCTGCAGAAAAAGTACGCTCTCCGGACCTCGCGCGAATATGTTTCGCGAAATACCGGCAATATTTTGGAGATTGACAATGCTAACGATCATAGGCGATACCGAGTACACAAAAAGACGATGACGCATACCCCAAATTGCTGACCAATGTATTTCTTCGATTGTTTATCCGCCGTAATCTACGACGATCTGACGCGAGGCGTCGATCTCCAGGACGTTATCGTACTCCGCGTATACGATACAGTTCACGGTGGTGGCAAGCGGTTCGTCGAAGCGTACCTCAATTCGTACACTACCGTGCTCGATCAGGTTTCAGTGGGTGTTGCTATTTGCCGAGAGATCGGGTGTGAGATCGCAAACAAATAGGCAGTAGCCGTCTGCGTAAGCGCTCCTAGATATCGAATTATCCTCGTTGAGGAAGTGTATACCCGTGCCACTGAAGAGGGTATGATACGCGTCCACATAAAGACCGGATTTGCCGAAATCGATCTGCAGTGCTTTCGAGGGTACTTGAACACCGTCGACGTACAGCGATAAGAAATTAATACGATAGTTTTTAAAATTGAACGGGTTGAGTTGATAGTTGCCGTTGAAGGCCTTGTTATCGACGAAGCCTATTATAATCCGCTTAGGTAATTGGCCGAGAATTAAGTTGTCCATCGTGCCACCGTGCAAATCGGCGTGCATTGTCAGTGCCTTGATATCTACACGTGTAAGCGGATACTTTGCCGTTGTCTTAGACAGCATTTTAGAATGAGCAATTAGAATACCGGGGCTTATTTTGGCGCGTCTCACGAGGAGCGTGGCCTCCATTATATGTAAAGAACACTCGCTGTCGGGGTCCATGAGGGAGAAACCGTCTCTCGTACGTACGAGCCGTAAGCGGAGCTCAACAACATTTAATAAAAATTTTTCTTGGTTAAACACATCGCAGCGTAAATGACCGATCAGATCGACCATCTTGTCTTTACCGACGAATGCCTACCTATTAACGAGACCCATGTTCTTGTCCGCTGTATCGTCCATATGACCGGATGTGTCGTCGTACCAGAGCACGCTCGAGAGGTGTGACCCCTTAGCGGCTGGCCCATAATTTAATAGCGTCTCTTTATAGGCCCTGTAAGCGTACGCGTTATTAGGTGGCGATACGAGTTTCTGATTAATAAACACGTCCACCTGATTGAACAGCACACTCCGCTTTACTTTCTTATTAGCGGCCCTACGACGATTTTTGGGTTTCTTAGTTTTTGACTTTATTTTTTTACTACTTTTTTTACGACGCGGAGCAGCCTTCTTTCCCGTATGTCTCTTACGCTTGTCAACAGGTCTTGAGGGTGACGCAATGCTCCTTCCAGCGACGCCGATGATAGAGTGGGCGCTGCGTGATCGTTTTAGAGCTTTATAGCCCGATCCTTTCATGAGCTCGTCAATTTTCGCCTCCGCCTTACGTTTAAGATTCATACCCAATTCGGTGGCCCTGGTGCGAAACGCCTGTTTCAGCGGAGCACCGCGCTCGCTGACGTCTGTCAAGATATTCATGCCCGCGCGGACCGCCTCCTTACCGACGGCTCGGGCTCCTCTCGATAACAAAGGTAACACACGCCGAAACAGACCACCGAGAAAGCTACCAATACCATGTCGTCGCTGATAAGGTCACCCCGCGAATACCCGAAATTTCGTGGAATATCACCCACCGATTTGCAAGTCGTAGTAATCGGTGTAATGAGCCATCAGTCTAGCCGTTTAAAGTGTAGTGTTACGGAGAGCGTTTCTGATTCGAATGGTATAGGTTCGTCCAGTTAGTGTCTTATATCGATGTCGATCGTTTGAAAAGTCGTGCGGAGCAGTGGTATATAGTTTAACGGTGAAAACAAGAGCACGTTCAAGGGTGTTTGGACGTCTCCGGTGATATAAGGCTCGCAGACATTGGTGTAAACAAAAAGCATCTTAGGTAGGGCGTTGATCAGACTAATCGGTTGATCGGCCATCACAACGGGCTCTGCTTTCGACACCACGACCGATTCGGGAAAACCTAGGATGCGTGCCAGAGATCGTTAGAGTCTCAGGTCGTGCGGGTCGTCTAGATCGTTATCGGCAGAGAAGAATGATACGCTCGCGTAACCGCCTCTACAGAGCTCTAATTTCAGACGGCCCTTCATAGCCCTGGTAGCGTTTATTTCGTCAACGAGTGTCTTTTCGTCGACATAAACACCGTGCGCTACGTTAAAACCCGTCATCATAAGACCCAACATCGGTTCTTTGTGGTTCTTCCTCGGATTGGTGCGGGTGGTGACCACACCCACGTGATCCCAGTCTTTTAGCGCTGCGGGCTTGTGAAGAAAGGTCATAGGGATCTGTATTTCGACCAGAGCAACAGCTCATGCCCCGTGTAAATTGATCTCATGCGGTAGATGCGTGGTAAAACTGGTCGTTTTATTTTTGGGATAGTACGACATACCGCTGTTATTAGGTAGAACGAGATAAACTTGGTCCTTCATTGTTCTTTAAGCGGGCAGCCGGTATCCACGAATTAAATTTCTCGGGAAACCCACCCAGCTGACCAGTACTTTTTCCGCTTTCCCACGACTGCTTAGTTCTATCAGACGATCGACGAGAAACGTTTCCTTTGCGAGGTCATTGCCAACTCCAACGATCTCCTCCTCGTAAAGAATACCGTCAATCTCCTCACCGGCGAGATCTTCTAAGATGTAAACGGGTAGTTCCCTCGTTGTACCTAGGCATACGATTTTAAAAATCTCTCAAGTCCAGCCCCCCTCGTAACCTTTCGCAAAAGGGTTCCTAGCGCTACTGATGCGTACCAGGTCACCGACACCATATTCAGCGATACGCGGGCTCTCTGTGGAGTATCGCATGGACAGGTTCATACGTGCCGTAGCGGCATTATACATGGTTACGTCGACTGGACGCATTCTTATCGCAGAGTGGCGTGTCCTGTTGTACTATTCCACGAGGCTCAGAAGAATATCTATGTACCGCCGCGTGTTTCTATGTGTAAAGTAACGCCACATACGCTTCATCAGAGTACGATTGTAGCGTTCGAAGACAGCTGCCTTTACGTCGGGGCTGCGCGCTACACGGAATCGTATGCCGAGCTCCTCGAGCAGACGCTGCAGTACGCCGTTGGTAAAATCTTTACCTTTGTCTGTCTGTAGGTACACGGGTATCCTATTCTTACTACGTGCCAAAACCCTCCAAAATGCCGCTGCTACCGTTGCATCGGACTTATCGCGTAAAGGCTCGACCCAAGCGTATTTGATGAGTACATCTATTATTACAAGGATATACGTGTGATCATCGTTGTACTACTTCAACCAGCGAAGGTCCACAAGATTGGCCTCCCAAATATCGTCGATATTGCTGACGGTGTAAGAGCGGCGCTGAAACGTGGGACGTACGGGCTTATGCAACGTATACGCGTCCTGTGCCTCTAACCAATGTACGACGGAATTTTGCTTTACCCTACCCTTAACCACCCGCTCGAGATTACCGATACCGGTGTCCGATGACGGCTCTGCTGGTGTGGAATAAAGACGCCTCAGAAGGTTGTCATGACCCGATTTCTTCTTCTTCTGTTTCACGGCAGCCTTAACCATTCTAATCTTTTCTTCTCCGCCCTATAGAGCAGCGTGCGCTGGATACCATCACAACCGAATGACTGATACGTCTCGATCGGTGTACCCGCTCTTTATACCCCTTCACGGCACGTACACGTAGTGGAACGGGTCCGAAGGAAACACGCACGTGCGAAAGCGGTAGTTATCGTGCCTAGCCGACACGGATCGTGCATATCTTTTCCCCACGACCTCTTCTTCTCCGGAGTCTATAAACACTTCCTGAAACGCCTCGCCAAATTCTTCCTCTGTAGACGAGCTCTGAGTCGTCGATAATGCGCGGTACAATTGTTACACGGCGCGGTGTCTGATTACTGAGAGGCGTCGTGTTGCTCCCCTCCTTCCATAGACGCTGATTGCCAATAAATTCGCGCGGTATACCAGCAGTACGGAGGAACCGCGCAAACTGCCGACTCCCTGCCGGTCTCGCCGTTTTTCTCTCACGCATAGCGTCATTGATTAAATCAACGATGTTGGCGTCCTGCACTACGGCTCCACCGACACGCGTAACGCTTTGTTTATTCCTTGAGATGTGTGGTAAGCCAGCGTCAATACCTGTGAGCTAATAGTCGGCATGTATGTGTGTCAGCCGCGTAGCTAGCCATAGTGCACGGCTAGCATATCCGAAGCGTCGCTGAAAAAATAAATAACATGGTCGGGTCCCCTTCGGGAATAGATCAATAAAGAGATTTTTGTTATTATCCTCTGCAGAATTGTTATTTTTTTTCTTGTTATCGGTATCGGCGCGCCTATCCTCGTCGACGTTATTTCGCAGGTCCTCGATAAAGTCGGGTCCCCTTCGGGAATAGATCAATAAAGAGATTTTTGTTTTTCAAATAAATATGTTTCATTATTATTAGCATTATTATTGTACAGGGGAGGGGGAATATATACAATTATACAAGTTTTGTTTGTAATATTAATTACATAAACCCGTATGGCAGGGTTTACACGTTTTCGATTCTAGACGTGTCACTACGTCGTGAAACGGAGTACGCCGTATCGCGTCATAGCGTAAAACGACAGGCTCGCCGGTCTCTCCCGTTACATAAGACCGTATCCAGTTGTAATTAATGACTAGACTCGTCGCGTGGTTGATTGTGATACCTTTGACCTTACAGACCTCAGCGTAAGAACCGTCTGGCTTGCGCACTCGTTACGCGTAAAATTTCGGGCCTCCTGAAACAAAAGACGTGATATAGCTACCAGCACCGTACGATTCCAGCTCGTCCGTTAAATCGCCCAAAAGACTACCGAGCGGCGGCTCGTAGGTGTTATCGGCGTGACGGCCACCCGATATGTATATACACGAGTCGGTGTTGTAATATAGAACGCGTCTATCTAATACCTCGAGGTAGTCGTACAATTTCAGATGCGCCTGAGCCGTGGTATACGCGGCTATAACAACGTTTGTGTATGCTGTAGATATCAACGAGTCGTTCGTATTACTCGTACTGGCGTAGAGCATCTCGTCATCTACGGGCAGAATACCTGTAATCTCGACCTCCGGACACGTAAGCAGACTCACGAGCCTTTGACGAGTCGTTACAATTTCCGTCTTTGACAAATTTTCGCGTTACCCAAACTTGCCCCAAAAGGAGTTCAAACATAATTTTGCGACTGACCGCAGACCGGGATTTGATTTTATATTATCAGGGTTCAGACGAATACCCTCGACCCGATCGTACTCCTCTATGTACAACTTCTTGGCCTCATCGTCGTCGCCACACTCGCGCGGCCAGCCGCTAGCTTCCTGCTTAATCTGTAGGAACGTGTTTATGTCATCGGCAAAGTGACCGCCCGTTCATGTCGCCGGATCGTACTGGGTAATCTCATACTGCCATATTTCATGTATCACCGTCATTTCATACACCTTACGTACGGCGCGCTTGACCTCGTCCACGACCCAGGTCCCTTCGAATACCCTATCCGCGGGATTCTCGTGAGGGCACGACCCCTGTAGGGTGGCCTCTGCACAGGAACGACACAATGCAAAGAGCAGTTTACCGTGCATACGCACCGGTAACATGGGATGATACAGATCTCGCGGTGGTAACACCACACACTTAATCAAGCCCTCCACGTTATCGATGTTGTTGCGATCACCCGTTAATTCGCGACATTAATCGCCCACGTACACCGTAGGGTGACCTACAGGGAATTTCCCCGTTTTCGAAATGAAGGGGTAGAGCGAACACACATCTACGTAGTGTATCCACTCAGACCCCTCGATTTCATAAAAACTGACAGTATTTCCTGTACGGCCACCGAAGAAAACATCGCGGGGTTCGAGCGGTGCCTGCGATACCAGCGAGTTCTCGTTCAGCGATCTGTATAAAGCGGTCTGTTCAGGATCGCTTATCCAGCGGTCGAACTCACACTCCCAAATTTCCGTCAGCTCGTAACCTAAATACCGAATCTTATAGTTCGTAGCCTGCGTTCTCTCGAAGCGCGCGTCCATGGATCCACCCGTGTCTAGACGACTATCTCTGTTTATACGATAGCATTTTGGGCAACCGTGCCAGAAACAACCCTGAAACTGAAATACGTGTCGCAGACCTGTGTCGGTGTCTAGGTAGTAGAAGACGACGGGTGTACCCTCCGGTAGACGATACTCCCGAATGCGTCCTGCGTGAACTATGGCACAGCCCGATGCTCCAGCGAAAGAAGCCATAAGACAGCCTTACCCGATTGTTTCTCACCGTATACGATACCCACCCGGCGGTAAAATAGCTATCTGCTCGTCCCGTAAAAAGTTTTTCCGAAAAACTCTCGAACACGCCGAGGCTATAGTGGTACTCTCCAAAAAAGGGCAAACGCTGCCATGCTGAAGAAACATTTCGCGGAAAGAAACGCACGCCTGCCTGAGAATGGTAACGTCTGATCTACAGTAATCTATAAACTCGGTTCGAAAGTTAAATACGTATCCCGCAGAGCACTTCCCGTTATGCCATGCTAAAAACTGATTACGCTGAGCCGACGACATCGTATCGGGCGATCAGACGAATACCCTCGACCCGATCGTACTCCTCTATGTACAACTTCTTGGCCTCATCGTCGTCGCCACACTCGCGCGGCCAGCCGCTAGCTTCCTGCTTAATCTGTAGGAACGTGTTTATGTCATCGGCAAAGTGACCGCCCGTTCATGTCGCCGGATCGTACTGGGTAATCTCATACTGCCATATTTCATGTATCACCGTCATTTCATACACCTTACGTACGGCGCGCTTGACCTCGTCCACGACCCAGGTCCCTTCGAATACCCTATCCGCGGGATTCTCGTGAGGGCACGACCCCTGTAGGGTGGCCTCTGCACAGGAACGACACAATGCAAAGAGCAGTTTACCGTGCATACGCACCGGTAACACGGGATGATACAGATCTCGCGGTGGTAACACCACACACTTAATCAAGCCCTCCACGTTATCGATGTTGTGGCGATCACCCGTTAATTCGCGACAGTCATCGCCCACGTACACCGTAGGGTGCCCTACAGGGAATTTCCCCGTTTTCGAAATGAAGGGGTAGAGCGAACACACATCTACGTAGTGTATCCACTCAGACCCCTCGATTTCATAAAAACTGACAGTATTTCCTGTACGGCCACCGAAGAAAACATCGCGGGGTTCGAGCGGTGCCTGCGATACCAGCGAGTTCTCGTTCAGCGATCTGTATAAAGCGGTCTGTTCAGGATCGCTTATCCAGCGGTCGAACTCACACTCCCAAATTTCCGTCAGCTCGTAACCTAAATACCGAATCTTATAGTTCGTAGCCTGCGTTCTCTCGAAGCGCGCGTCCATGGATCCACCCGTGTCTAGACGACTATCTCTGTTTATACGATAGCATTTTGGGCAACCGTGCCAGAAACAACCCTGAAACTGAAATACGTGTCGCAGACCTGTGTCGGTGTCTAGGTAGTAGAAGACGACGGGTGTACCCTCCGGTAGACGATACTCCCGAATGCGTCCTGCGTGAACTATGGCACAGCCCGATGCTCCAGCGAAAGAAGCCATAAGACAGCCTTACCCGATTGTTTCTCACCGTATACGATACCCACCCGGCGGTAAAATAGCTATCTGCTCGTCCCGTAAAAAGTTTTTCCGAAAAACTCTCGAACACGCCGAGGCTATAGTGGTACTCTCCAAAAAAGGGCAAACGCTGCCATGCTGAAGAAACATTTCGCGGAAAGAAACGCACGCCTGCCTGAGAATGGTAACGTCTGATCTACAGTAATCTATAAACTCGGTTCGAAAGTTAAATACGTATCCCGCAGAGCACTTCCCGTTATGCCATGCTAAAAACTGATTACGCTGAGCCGACGACATCGTATCGGGCGAATAAAACTCGAGCGCTGGTAGCGGGCCGATAAAATGCTGATTCTGAGGTGTATTGAACAGATGCGGAAAGACACCCTTTTGTTTCAAACCAACCGCATCCGCGAGGCCGAAGGCTTTCAGTAGTGCACTCAGCGGCATATGAAAATAATTAAGACTGTCTATGAAAGTTACACGACCCGTCTTCATCATTATGATGCTCGTACCGCTGAGTAGCAGCATCGGCGGCTTTAGGTTTTTTCTTCTACGGTTCACAATGTGCCGTAGTACAAACTGCGCGTCGAAACCCTTGGCATTATGCGCCACGCAGATCACACGCTGAAACGATTTTCTTTTAGGATCACACGCGAAATCTACAAACTGCCTTACAGGGTCCTCTTCGAAGATGTACTCGTGTACACCGCAAGATGGGCATACCCTCGCGAGATCTGTATCATTTATACACGCTGTACACACCTGCTGAACGACACACAAGTTGAGCGTGTGGATACACACCGCGTCGTCACCGGACAGCTTCTTTATCTGCTGTGTTTCAAAATCGTAGAAGATATACAGAATATTTTTTTCAGCGGTAGTCTTTTTTACCGGTCTGACGTAACACCGATGTCCAACGTCATTAACACT
>NW_014332875.1:28380-28695 GCF_000341935.2 Cephus cinctus
CTCCTGCAGACGCTGCAATACACCTTATCGCAAGAGTGCTTACGAGACGTTCCTTGAAGAGGTCTAAGACACTGCGGACAGCTGCGAACGGTCTGGCACGCGCTCTTTTCTTTTCCCTTCTGTTTACTAATCAACGTATTTATGTGATTTATCGAAACAACGTTGACCAAAAAAGTACCTATGGCACTCGCGACAATACAATGTGGGGAGAGCCGAATCGCAGGCCGGTTTTCCGAAGCATCTAACGCATTTGTTGGAGCACTTATGTGCGTGTAAGATCTGTTACATGGTATGCAAAAACCACGACTACCGACC
>NW_014332876.1:0-857 GCF_000341935.2 Cephus cinctus
TAGGATAATTAAAAATTACCGACCGGCGGTCACAGCATAATTACCGCCCCCCCCCGGGGGGAGGGGGGGGAGATGCTACGCTGCTACTGGGTGGTTTCGGTCCTTAGGACCAGGGCCGCGTGGTGGGGGAACCACCACAGTGTCGCGGGGGTAGGGGAGAGCTGGTCATATAGGCGAGGGGGTGACGCCATAGTGCGGTACGGAGGGACACAGCGCGATGCGCTCTATGACTCATCGGGGACAGTGGTGGGGGTTTGTTGTGACGGCCAGAAGTGGCTTATAACTACTGACATAATATCGTGATTATCGTATGTCAATCCTTCGAGAACATTGTCAAACTATTTCAAGTCAACCTTTGGAGTGGAGGGAGGATATTGTCATGCTATAAGAAGTACCGTTTCGTGACATCTTCTGTCAGTAAATATTTGACAATCTTAGTTAGGCCTCAAATATCTCTGATAAAATGAGTAACTCTCAAACTTGTGCTCGGAATACTTCAGCTACACACGCCGCTCTGTATCACGAGGAAAAATCTTATGGGAAAGAGCATTGGACTTTGTGCTCGAACCCTCAAATGTACGAGCAATCTCAATGTTTTGATAAAATCTGTACGAAAATGTGTCCCGTGTGCTGTGCTGATGGCCTAAAACCGTTCGAAGGTATGGATACACCTAATCGTTTAGGTATGAGCGTCTCACTACCCGCTGAAACACCTGACAAAGAAAATGGGAAGCGGCAAAACGAGAATTGGAGTGACAATGTCCACAAACGACAAAAAGCAGACTTTAACATCGAAAAAGACAGCTTATTGTTTACGAAACCTGTGAGTTTGGATACCATGCCTGAGAAGTCTACTG
>NW_014332876.1:973-1582 GCF_000341935.2 Cephus cinctus
CTACAAGTTATTGGTTGTGAGGGGGATTCCATCACACTTCTACCTTTGGATTGGCGACTTCTTCTTGAACACTCTGAGAATATCCTTAAGCATTTTACAACTAATGTTACTGTACTAAAAAATAATAATGAATGGTTCAAAGTTCTCCTCGCAAATTGCAACATCGTAATGTGTGAATTGTATGGTGACCGTGCGATAAAGATAATATCGGGGAAAGACACTATTGTTTTCAGAAGACAATGCTTCGAAAGACTTTTAAAGCTCGAATCGTGTATATGTTCTGCTGTAACGCTCGCGGAAGATCATTGTGTTACCGCAATCCGAACTTGTAATATTTTTCTCAATAAGATTACAACGGCCTTTGAAACCGGAAAAATTTCGAATATCACGCCTAGTGCAGTGGTCGACCTTCTTGATTCACATTGTATATTCAATCACCTCTGCACAGAGTTAGTAACATTAGCAATACACGAGTTAGTAAATAGTGCACTCGAACGTTTAAATTGCACCTGATCCGACTGTAGACTTTAAATTACTGATTTCATTCCATTATCCTTGTTCTTTAAAATTTTTATGAAAGTGTTAAGTTTTTCAACGATAAGACAAATT
>NW_014332876.1:1812-4973 GCF_000341935.2 Cephus cinctus
AGTTTCTGGTGTACACGTAGCACCATTTGCCCGAAAGTATTTATGTAAAACCACCTTTGTACATCGTTCCCCACCATCCCTTCGTCATCTATATTTTTGCAAATTTCCCGTAATATAATCGTTATTAATCTATCGTATATAATAATTTCCTGATCCTCCGTATCCTCAAATCCCTCTAGCACAACCTCGTTAACACGTTCATTACTCGGCGGCTTCATTATGTAAACTGATGCTGTAGAACAAACACGGTCTACAGATCAATTCTTATGAGTAATTCGACATCTATAGCGATAGTCCCCGTCTCCACGTACGTGTTTGCGGGCGTGATAACGTTCGGGTAATGGTGCAGAGCTAAAGCTCATTCTGCTACAAGTTATCTGCGAGTGAAGGAGTGAGCAAGTGTCTTTGAAAATGGTGAAATCGCAAATTCTTGTAATTGTAAGTGTAGTTTCCAGTCTGTGCTAGGTAATGGTGATCGGAGAGTCCTAATTAATTTTTTCAATTTATTTTAGCTCGGAGGATATATTAATATCCAAAATATGATTAATTTGCGCGAGGCTCGACGACAGCGTCGTCAACTAAATGGCTGGACTGTTTTTGAGGAGGAAGATTGGGAAGGGGAACACATCTTTTCAATAAGAGTCCTCCTCGGTCTTCCTCCTTATTGGAAAGAAGACGGCCGTTGGTGGTGGTAAGTTTCGAAAAATATGTGTATGTATATGATGAAGCGAAATACATGGTATATCTGGAAAAAATCTGATCTCTCTTGGAGAAGAAAATTGAAATCGTAGAGTGATCCAAATAAATTGTTTTCAGGGCTGAAATACCAGTTAAATTATTTCAAATCATCTTATTTTATGATATTGTATAAAGATATATATAGAAGGAAATAGTCAGATGTAACGAGCTTCGTAAATCGATTATTGACTAAGTGCATGAGTAGCCCATTAATATTTTAAAGTAGATTTCCTTCAAATGGAGCCTCGTATAGAAAAAATTCATTCTGCAGTCTCAATTTACTTTTCCAACAGAGATCAGATCCTTTCCAGTTGTACCATGTATGTGAAGGAAATAGTCAGATGTAACGAGCTTCGTAAATCGATTATTGACTAAGTGCATGAGTAGCCCATTAATATTTTAAAGTAGATTTCCTTCAAATGGAGCCTCGTATAGAAAAAATTCATTCTGCAGTCTCAATTTACTTTTCCAACAGAGATCAGATCCTTTCCAGTTGTACCATGTATGTGGAGATTGGTAAATGTCAGATTTGTAACTCAGTATTTTGGAGATTGGTAAATGTCAGATTTCTAACTCAGTATTTTTGCTTTTCAGGGAACTTGAAAATGAAGAAGTTCCTAGGAATTAAGATTTTTCAAATAAAATATTATAATATCTTGTTATTTATTTACAAACTATTTACAATTTTACATTATATAATCTCACGAAAGGGCGTTTGTTGTACTCAAAATAATGATTCAAAATAAAAATTTTTTCGCAATCCTAAAAACTCAGTCACAATTTTCCCATTGTTTTCATCCTTCATTAGATCTAACACCTTATTCATTCGCCAGTGGCATATTGTCAATGTTATTTGAAAGATATTTTGACGTATCAAATTATGTAAGTTACGCTTGATGCAGTCATATACATATTCGGAACGGTAACTGATAGAGGAAGTTGTCAATGTTCGTGTACATTACTTCAGCTCGATTTTCAAAGGTATTCTTTACGTGTTTGTAATGAAAATGTCGAAAATATAAAATCCTACGTATATCGGTTTTCTGAAAAGTAAGATGTCATATCGGACTTGGTATGCTCTTACAATAGCAGTAAGCAATGTATCATTGGTATAAAGCCCACAGATGTGAATGCTCGTAACGAGAAGGAGTTACTCCAACGGGTGTACAAGATATTCACAGTCAAGTTCACATTTAAACGATCAAACACATTTTCAAAAAAGGCTATACATCGAATTGGACTATCAGGATCATCCCATCGAAGGTGGTTTCTATGAACAGCAACTCGTTAGCGTCAAATAGCCCGATATGTATCTTGTGGAGAAGATGTTGATGAGACGCGGAAACGGACTCCTTTTAAAATGGTTAGGTTTTGATGATTCGCATAATAGTTGAATCGATAAGTGAAATTTGTAGGCCTCACCGATGATGAACAAGGTATGGAGATGAATAATTTTTCAGAAGGTTTATAAAGAAATAATTATATATTTATTTTTTATTTTCCATACATTATATGTTGTGACGTGGCATTTCGACATGCACGCCACAAAATGTAACATTCTGCGATTTCCGGCTACATCGTGAGGCCCTATGTGTGGGGAAGGGATTTCGTGGCGTTGGACTGTATATTATTTGTTGAATTTGTATTTATTTCCCTCGTGGGAACGTTTTTTTGTGTTTTATATCTTTCAAGCGGATCTGGAAGGATCTTGTCAAAATTTGAATACTGTGGGCCCTGAGAGTGCCAACCACGGGCCTGGTGGAGCGCGCTGGCGAGGCGACGCGACAGCCAAATCGGAGCACACACCCTAAGATGCCAGCTACGCGGAACATTCAGCGAGCGTCTCCCAGATCCAGAGGGCATACGGAAGTTGCAGTAACGGTCTGGAGCCGCCCATCGAGGAAGCAGAGGTGGATGTTATTCCCACCTCCCGAAAATATCACCGCAGCCATCCCAAACACGAAAGATGCCAGGATCTACTTTATCGGAATCGAAGAAAACAATTGAAAATCGCGAGCGCTCTGGCGAAGTCGATGGGTCCACCAATCAGCTTGGCCTAAGGGATGTATTACAGCGCGCCTCTTGGGAAGGTTCCCAATTTTCGAAATTCTTAGCGTCACTCACGGTGTGGCCGAGCCTAGGAACAGACGTGTTTCCGTCTGATAAACTTTGTATAGTCTCATATTGTTTTGCTTTAGCTTTGTCGGATTTTTCTAGTATTGTATAGTCTACCGTGCCGTTTTGCGACCGCTTGAGGAACCCAGTATCAAAGAGATTGTGTCTTGGGGATATCTGGAGCGACTAGGAGGGCGGTGAGTGACGCTTTTGTAAGTTCACCATATTTACGTGAATGAGAGATAGACCGTGACACAGTGTCGTGCCTTACGCATTCCCGATCATTATTGTATCCGCGGATTGCTCAT
>NW_014332876.1:5156-11797 GCF_000341935.2 Cephus cinctus
TATCGTGAGTCCGTTAGCACTCGTTAACGTTAAATTCTGTATAATATTCTTTGGCTTGTATATTCTGTGAGGAATGTGGTATAGCGTGTACTTCCGTATAGTATGGAGTACGATGTATATTTTTGTAGGATATTAAGGTCCTGTAAATTTGTAGATATTAGTTTGCTAATAGGTCTTCGGGACCGACAACTTAAATAATTCCCTTGGGGGATCTACGGTCCCGTTCTGCGTAAAGCGTGTATATTCTGTATAGGAACCGCTGTTCCATTTCTTTCCCTTGTGTATTTTGTTCAGGAACCGTTGTTCCATCTCTTTTTCTTATTGTGTTGAATAAATCGGGCCAGATTGTGGTTCCGTATTTAATTTTGAAAACTTTATTGGTTATTCGTTGTAGTTTTTAAGAGTGAACCTCCCTAGATTTCAGATTGCGTTTATTGTCTCCCAGACCCAGGACCCCACCGCATAAGAGCTGGCCAGGGTGTCCTTAGGAGACAGCGGTGTAACTTTGGTTATACCTGGCGCCCAATAATTTAGTATTTTATTAATTATTTCTCGCGGTGCCATTTATTTGTGCGTCACCGTTAAAAAGTGTCGTCACAATGTGTACTATTAAACTCTACTACTACTGCTACTATTACTGCTGCTACTGCCGATGGTGTTGCGCTTGTTGCAGTTTATGGATATCGTTGCTGTTATTGTTCCTACTGCTGCAGCACTCCAATGCAGTTAAAGTGAAAGTGCTCGATATTATCAACCCTCGCGACTTGAATTTGAAAGCTAACCGTATTTTTTGTTCAGCCAATAAGTCTGTCGTTATTGATGCGATTTCGTTAGACGACGAGAAACTCGTCACATTTCTTGCCTCCTCCAATGCCGGTCTCGAAGTCAAGCCTTCTTCGAAGCTTAAACCGCGGATGATTGTTAGAGGTGTGTCTAGTACTTATACTGCAGATTACATAAAAGAATGTTTGGCTACGCAAAATCTCTGTGATGCATCTCCGGATGATTTTAAAGTCGTGTATCTCTATCCGCCGTCAGAAAAGTCGGTTTGCTCTGTCGTCATCGAGGTTAGTTCTGATCATCGCAAGCAGCTGTTAGTCTCTGGCCGTGTTTTTCTCGGTGTTTTCTCGTGTCCCGTATCAGATCATGTCACTGTAAAACAGTGCTACAATTGCCTTAAATTCGGACACGTCGCTAAAGATTGTCAAAATCCTGTTAGCTGTGGTCACTGCTCCGGCGCGCATAAGTCTGACGCGTGTAGAAATAAAGCGACTCTTTGTTGTGTTAATTGCAAGGATAGTACGAACAGGCTCGTTAATGGCACTGCACATGCTGCGTTTGATAAGGCTAAATGTTCAATTCTAAGAAATAAATTACAGCAAAAAGTTAGAATTATCGATTATGGCTCCTAAACTCTCCAAGCTTAGAGTTGCCCATATCAATGCTCAATCGGTTACTGCCCATTTCTTAGATTTTAAAAAACTCATTGTAAATAATTCTATTCACGTCATGGCTGTGAGTGAAACCTGGTTTCAAACTTCCACGGATCCCGGTGATATAACGATTCCAAATTCCAAATTATATCGTAATGACAGGCGTGGTACAACCGGCGGTGGCGTTTGTTTTTATATCCATCGTGATATTCCTTCCCGGCTCATTGGCGAGTCTGACTATGGTCCGCGTTACGTTCTCAGACCTGAATTTCTGCTCGTCGAGATCACGATACAAACAAGTAAGATTCTTTGCGTAGTGGTTTATAATCCGCCTAGAGCCGGATTTTGGTCTGAAGTAGATGACGCCATAACTAATTGTTCTGACGGATTTGATAGTATTTTTTTACTCGGAGATCTTAATATTGATTGGCGTTTCCACTCGTCACCGCGTTCAGTCATCCTTCGCTACATTTGGCCTCCAGGTCCTACCTTTCAGTCCTACGTATCATCATCCTAGTGGTTCCGAATCTTTAATTGATTATTTCTGCGTTAGTGACCCAAGTGCTGTGTCTCAACACTGGCAAATTAGTCCTTCTGGCATTTCGTGGCATGATGCACTGATTGCAGATCTCTCTTACTCGGTTAATGTATCAGCAAACAAGCCGATCTCGTTTCGCTTGCGTCGCTCATTCAAGCTTCAAGAATTTTTGACTGATCTTGAACAGCTCGATTGGTCCTCTGTCTTGCTTGAACCTTGCGTGCATCGTAAAGTTGAAATCTTTTCGTTGCTTTTAACTTCTGTGTACGATGTACACGCGCCTTTTGTCTCTATCTTACCGAAGCCAAAAAACCACCATGGCTAACTGCGGAAGTTAAAGCGCTCATGACATCACGGGACAAAGCTTATCGTGACTTTCTGAGGCATAATCGTAGCTTTGAGTACCGCAAAACTTATAATCAATTGCGTAATCGTGTAAAGCTTGCCATATGCAATGCCAAATGTAGCTACTTTCGCAGAGAACTCCAATCGTGCAATGATTCTAGATCCATTTGGAACGTCGTTAATGACCTTGGTGCTAAAAGTCGAGCCTTACCTCTCGACTCTCTGCCAGTTCACGCGGACAAGCTAAATGATTATTTTATTGGAAACTTCTCCAAAAATCTCTCTTATACGCGATTTCTAAGTCCAAATCAAATGCTCTTGGCCCGGACGGCATCCCGCTTCGCCATATAAAAGAGTGTTTGCCTGTCATCCTTCCAGTTCTCTTGCATATTTTCGACGCCTCTCTGCAGTCCGGTGTATTTCCTCGCCTATGGAAGCACGCCATTGTTAAACCCATTCCTAAGTGTAGACAAGTTCTACGACCATAAGACCTACGGCCAATCAATATTCTTTGTGCTTGCTCTAAGCTTCTCGAATCAGTAGCGCTTGACCAACTCCAAACGTTCATTAACAAGCATAATCTTCTTGATGATTACCAGTCAGGCTTTCGTAAAAACTTCAGCACGCAGTCTGCACTTGTTTCACTAGTTGATGAGTTTCGTGAGAATATAGAAAACGAAGAAGTGACTCTTGTTGTTCAGATCGATTTTAAACAAGCGTTCAATAGTGTTAACATCCCGCTCCTTATCAGCAAGCTAAGAGCCCTCGGGCTTTCTTCACTAGCATGTGAATGGTTCGCTTCATTTCTCTCAGAACGCATACAAAGCGTTTTTGATCCCCAGGGTGGTTACTCATCATCGCAAACTCGACCCACTGGTGTGCCTCAGGGCTCACTATTGGGCCCAATACTATTCGCAATTTTTATAAACGATCTGCCTTCATGTTTGAAATTCTGCCGGTACCACCTCTATGCGGACGACCTAGTCATTTTTCTTCGCTGTCGCTTCTCAGCTCTTCGTGCTGCTATCGAGCAGATGAATCTCGATCTCCAAAACCTTCTCCAATGTTCAAACAGCAATGGGCTTGTAATTAATCCTTCCAAAACGAAAGCTATGTGGGTTGGTACTCGAAACTTTATAGCTAGGCTTAAACGGCTTTTGTTGCCTCCTATTATTCTCGATAACGAGGTAATTGAAGTGTGTCCGTCCCTAAAATTGCTAGGCTTCACTGTCGACTCTATGGTCACTCTTAGAGAGCAGTGCGTCATCACCGCCCGAAAAAGCTATGCTGCACTTAACAGGTTAAAGAAAAGTCGTGATGCCTTGCCTCAAAGCATTAGGGCGTTACTCGTCAAGTCTCTAGTCTTACCGTATTTTGACTACTGCGCCGTGCTTTATTCCGGGCTATCAGACGAGCTTGTTACAAGAATGCGCCGAGCAATGAATGCCTCGCTTAGATTTATCGCGGAAAAGAAAAAGTACGACCATATTTCCGACCAATATCCCAAGTTCAACATCATGCCTTTCCTAAATCGTGTCCAATACCTCACGCTGACTTTCCTAGCAAAGATTTTAAGTACTAGCGAGCCATTTTACTTAGCAAATAGACTCAAATTTAAAACTCGTGGACGTTATAACTTTAAGGACTTTTGCGAGCTCGACCTTGTTGTCAGATTTTGCGCTACCAAGACCTGTATTGATGCATTTATTGTTTTCGCGGCGCGCTTATGGAATGCCGTACCTGCGAGCATTCGATCGCTTTATCATAAGCTTCTGTTTAAAGAACAAATTTATAACATTTTTATACGTCATTCGATCACTATACCTCGTCTAGGTCGCTCTTAACTTCCCCGCGAGTAACATTTGTGTAAATACCTTTGTAAATACTTTTATATCTGCGTCTCACAACCATTTGTATATTTTGTTATATTTGCGACATTAATTTACTTATTTATTATATACTTCGTTGTTGCTAATTAAATGTATATACTTTGTGACGTACTGGGCCTCGTAAAAGGGGGCCCAGGGTCTCGCAAATGCAGCTATCGCAATACTAGGGGAGAGGGGGTAGGGGATTGAAGAAAGGGGACACGGTCTAGAATAAGAAAGAAAAGAAGATGTAATTGAGATGAATAACAACGTGATACAAAGAACGACTATGAACTAAATAGATTAAGAAAGAAACAGTACTACGAAATATAATCGGGCGGAGACGAAAAGATAAGCGTCGGGCTCACGCAGGAGCGCGCGGGGTTTCAAGGGACCTTTAAACGGGCTGGTGGGCAGGGGGGGGGACTCAGGGGACGGGGAAGCCGGGTATGGGCAAGGGGGCAAGGGGGGGCAGGAGGGAGGAAACAACAAATGGGCGCCAGCTACTTATTCGGCGTAGCACCGACGAGTGACCCCGAGAGGCCCTCGTTTGTTTACTTCTCTGGATCGGCACGGCTAGCGGAGGGAGAGGTGAGGGGGTCTCAGGGAGGAAGGTTCCCGATCGCAAAATGGCTACTTTATAAATTACCTCGGGTTTTACAATATCCAAAACGGCGGGTAAGGAAAAGGGGGCACGGGGGTTTTCCAAAAAAGGGGCGCCGATTACTATAGAACGCACGCAATACACCACGGGCCTCGTGTGTAAATGCTAGGCCTCGTGGGCCAGCTCGCGGACGTCCTGAAGGGACTCACAAAAGTCTACTAAGCAATGGCTAAAGGGAGAATCGGGAAGGGATAGTAGCTAGGGAAATTCAATCACTCCGTACTGTCTACAGCGCAAATTCTAAGGGGGTGATAGGGAAGGGATGGTAAATAGGGAAAGCTCAATCACTCAAAGTGTCTACAAGCGTCATTTTAAAGAACGTTCCCTACCTCTAAACTTTTTATGTAACAAAGGATGCAAGAGACTTCTTGGAATTATTTATTAAGATAAGGAATAGGAGAAACAACGTAGATGATTCGGAGCCAGCGTTACGGAGAAGGATAGTGTAACATAGAATATGTATACAGGGTGAGGCGCGAGAAACAAAACACCTAAATAACTTTATTGGATTTAAAGATACTTTTCACTATACAATTCTCGCTCGTAAAGTACTCGCACGCCGTACGGTCGCCTGGCTCGAAGTGGCTAAATTTCCGGTCGTCCGGGTCCTCGGGGGCCTCCAGGGCCTCGCTGATTGGTGGTGGCTGCTCCGCTGAGAGGGCTACGCGCTTCGGCATTGGTTGGCAGTTCCGGCATGGCAGGGCATTGGTCCTTTTCGAATTTGCCGTGTTGCCGGGCCTTCCAGGGCCTCGTGTCGGCGGTACGGCGCTGGCTCTGCCGGCACGCGTGCTGGCTGCGCGCGCCGGCCAAGATGGCGGCCTCCAGGCCTGTCAAATCTTCCCGGGCTCGTCCGCGGTCTCGGAGGGAGAGGGCTCCACCGCTGTCACACGGGATGTTTTCTTGCCCGTGTGACGGGACTGCACCGGGGCTGCATATTGGTGGCGATGGTGGTGGCTGGGCGTCCATCCCACGGGCGACTCAGGATGCTGTTCCTCCTGCCCATGCCATCCCTGCCTTCCGCTGCCTCGGCCACGTAGCCGCTCTCGCGGTCCATTCTGGGATGCTGTTCCCTCGTGGCAGGTCCACGTTGATGTCCTCGATGCTGGTGTTGTTGGATGGTCCTCGAGCCAGTGCCCTACGGGGGAAGGGGAATGGTGGCAGAGAGGGAGGGGTGGAGGGAAGGGGTCTTAACGCTAAATACAATGAACCTAAAAGAAACTAAATAAACGCAATTACTTATACTTAACGGTGAAACGCAATACTCGAGGCCTATGGGACCCCGAGCCAGGAGGCGGAGGGGAGCCTGCAGTAACATTTTTGTTACAACTTATACTATGTCATCGCCGCTAATAAGTCTTAAACTTATCATAAATTTTTATATTTAGTTTTATATTAGTTTTAATTTATATTTACTAGTTTTTATTAATTCAACGTTTTGTATACCAGGCACTTGTGCCGCTGCGGCAGTTTCATTGTTTTAACTATGTATTGGCCTAGGCCAAATAGGACCCAGAGTCCTTGGACTAAATAAACATTACTCTTACTCTTACTCTTACTTGTATCCTTAGCAGCAACTGCTTCGTATATTGTCACTGCAAAACAAAACAATCAATGCATACATGAAATAGTCTCCCATGATGTAGGAAACACTGAATATACTCATCGAATGTAAAAATTTTTAATGTAGATTCTTTGGTTCCTTTCACACGTTTCTTATCTTTGCTTTTCTCATAAAATTTTGAAAGAATATAATTTTGCTCGCAACCCTACAAATTCAACCATTATTTTCGTCC
>NW_014332876.1:12060-19567 GCF_000341935.2 Cephus cinctus
AACTCTATCACCAAAAGTATTTTTTATATAGTTGTAGTGAAAATCGTATATGTACGTTTTAGAAATGTCTAGAATGGAAAATCTTGCGTATATCGGTTTATTGAATCTAATTTTTGTTCGATTTAATTGTACTATGATCAAATCTTCATCAAATACGGTGCAGCTATGAAAATTTGGTTTTGCAATCAGAGCCTTTGCTCTATACGCTCCGTCCCACCTAGTAACCAGTCTAACGTCCTTTTGTTTTCTGACATTTTCCATTGTTTTTCCGAAAACCGAATTGTTCATAAGTTTATAAAAATTTTTTTCAAAATCATTATTCGATTTTTTCTCATTTCGGTGTTCAATTCTATATACTTTTTGAGCCACGATGCCTGTTTAAATTTTAGAACACGATGAATTTTTGTTAACTTTAGACCTAATCTCAAACACTGTTTCAAATTCATATAATGAATGACGTATCTATCTTTCGGGAGGATCGAAAGAAGATAAAGAAGAGTTAAACAAGGAGAGTTCTGGATACAGATTCCTGCACCGACATATTACCGACCTGTGGGTTCTCATCCGTGCTAAGTTGGGACGTGCTGCCCGCTAGGTGAACGACGTTGGCGCCCCCTAGGTGAGCGACATTGGCGCCCCCTGTGTGTATGGTAAGTTAGGGTGATTGGGCCCCGTATGAAAGATTTCTGCTTACCGACGGCCCCGAAATTTTTGTCTTTGAAGAGGGTGCTGCGCGCGCAGTAGTCGACGGCGCCGACCCCTTCATCGGCTGACGTCATCGACAAGGGGCCCTAGTTTTACGTCAGGTGTCAGGGATTTTACGTCAGGTGTCAGGGGTTTTACGGCAGATTTCAGAAATATTACGGCAGATTTTAGGAATTTTACATCAGACGTAATTGAGTACATTGACCTTTTGTACTTGCGATCCCGAGGCAGCTCCTACCCTTTACACTTCCCCGCAGACTAGCATGTAGAGTCGGTGGAGATCAAGAATGATCCTTCGTATATCACCGAAGAATTTCGATGACATTTCATCATCGTCATGGCGAGCAGCATTGAAAAATTATCCTCCTATCTTAATGATTCCGAGAAAATCATTACACATAAACATTGTGACAATGCGGAGAAATTGAAACTGTTAACGAGGAAAGGTGTATTTCCATACGACTATGTTGACTGTTGGGAAAAACTCGAAGAAACGAAATTACCATCGAAAGAAAAATTTTTCCAAAATTGAATAACGAGGAAATTTCTGAGAGTGATTTTGCGCATGCGTCTAATGTTTGGCGTACGTTCAATATTAAAACTTTGGGTGAATATTCCGATTTGTATATAAAAACTGATGTTTTACTTTTGGCTGATATTTTAGAAAATTTTAGACGCAACTGCTTCTCTACATATAAGTTAGATCCTTTGCATTATTACACCGCACCCGTACTTGCTTTCGATGTTATGCTCAAGTGTACGGGCGTTGAAATGGAACTCCTCGATGATGTAGAAATGTTATTGTTTGTCGAGCGAGGTATCCGTGGCGGTATAGCCTAATGTTCTAACAGATACGCCAAGGCTAACAATAGATATATGGGCGCGGATTTCGATCCAACCGAAGAAGAATCATACCTCATGTACTACGATGTCAATAACTTGTACGGTGCAGCTATGAGTCACTTCCTGCCGTTAAACTCGTTCGAATGGGAGCAAAATATCGAACAACTGGATATTTGTAAGATTCCCAATAATTCCACTATAGGATATATACTTGAAGTAGATTTAGAGTGCCCCGCGGAGCTTCATGAAGTTTACAAAGACACTATGCCCCGAGCATTTTGTACCTACTCTCTCACGATGTAATGAGAGAAAGTTAATGACTACACTTCTACCGAAAAAAAGATACATCATTCATTATGAGAATTTAAAACAGTGCTTAAGTTTAGGCATGAAATTAACAAACATTCATAGAGTTTTAAAGTTTAATCAAGCTCCATGGTTAAAAAAATATATAGATTTAAATACGGAGATGAGGAAAGAATCTAGAAATGATTTCGAGAAAAACTTTTACAAACTGATGAATAATTCGGTTTTTGGTAAAACAATGGAGAACGTTAGGAAGCAAAAAGACGTTAAACTCATTACTAAGTGGGATGGGAGGTATGGAGCAAAAGCTCTCATAACAAAACCAAATTTTCATAGCTGCACCGTCTTTGACGAGAATATGGTTATAATCGAATTGAATCGTACCAGTATAAAAATTCAATAAACCTATATACGTAAGATTTTCAATTCTGGACATCTCTAAAACATGCATTTATGATTTTCACTATAACTACATCAAGAAGACTTTCGGCAAGCAAGCAAAATTAATGTACACCGACACGGATAGCTTGATATACCACTTTAATGTTCCCAACGTATACGAATTAATTAAGCGCGATGTACACAGATTCGACACTTCAGACTATCTGTCGGATAATGTATACGGTATACCATTAGTCAATAAGAAAGTTCTAGGTCTGATGAAGGATGAAAATAATGGTAAAATCATGACGGAGTTCGTAGGACTACGGGCGAAATTGTATAGTTTTCGAATTTTAGGCGAAACTAGGGATAAGAAGCGTTCGAAAGGAATCAAAGGATCTACGTTAAAGATCATAACCTTCGATGATTATCTACAGTGTCTCGAGTGTCGAAAAAATTTGATTAAACCTCAAAATTTGATTCAATGCAAAAAGCATGAGGTTTATACTGTTAAACAAAAGAAAATAGCATTAAGTTGGAATGATGATAAGAGAGCGATTGTTGCTCATACGATGGATACCCTCCCATGGGGTTATAAAATATGTTGAAATTTGTAAACGTGTGCAAGGAAAAAAATATATTTTTATTTAAATTTTTTTTAAATTTTTAATTTTTTTTTTTTTACAATAAATTTATATATATTGAGACGTTTCGTGATTTTCAAGTGTTAGGAATCACGAGACTGTTTATAGGGTTTGTGCACTGGGCAGGCGTTTTTAGAAACAATTTAGACACTTGAGTTTGTGAAATAATAAAATACTGATATATTGTCCTATAAATTACAGACTATGTAACCTTAATATTCTATTTTGGTATTTCTCTCACACACATACACACACTTTATAATTGTCTCTAGTTTGTCCGTAATACCACAGGCGACAAGAAGTATTTGTGTTTACTTGATTATCTCTGCTTAAAGGATAGGGGGGTATAAGGTCGGAACGTTACAATATGTATTGTAACGCATTTCCTGACCTACGTTCTATCCGCGACCCCAACGCTCTTGACGTATCCATCATCGAGAATGATGATTGGGAAGGAAAAAGCATAAAGGATAGGGGGGTATAAGGTCGGAACGTTACAATATGTATTGTAACGCATTTCCTGACCTACGTTCTATCCGCGACCCCAACGCTCTTGACGTATCCATCATCGAGAATGATGATTGGGAAGGAAAAAGCATAAAGGATAGGGGGGTATAAGGTCGGAACGTTACAATATGTATTGTAACGCATTTCCTGACCTACGTTCTATCCGCGACCCCAACGTGGCATTCCGCGGATCCCCTGGGCGCCAGGTGTATCCTTGCACCAGCTCGACTCGTCGGGCCTTTAATTTTTAATCCGCGGCGCGTCACTTCCGGGAGCCTTCTCGACCGGATCTTCCCGCTAGCTCTCCTTCGCGTTGGTAGAGGGGAACGTGAGGGCGGCGAGTTTACACAGGAATCGGTCGGCCTTTCCGAAATAATCGACACGGTGGGATTTCATTCCAACAATCTACATTTATTTCGTTCTAGGTAAACGATTACAGTCGGGTGGTCTTACGAACGCGACTCGATACAACCCTATCAGAGGACGCGGTCGCGGCTTTCGTCTTCTCTTTTCCCGGGCGGCTGCAATCTTCGCGTGTGTGAGTCGGTGGCGGGCCCGTAGCCCCCACTCCGCGTGCCTCGCTGCACCGGCGGATGAGCTTCACCCCGGCCAGCGCGCGGCTTCGCTCGAAAAAAATGGTGATTGGATGGGACTTACCAGAACTTCCGGTGCACACAGATTCCTTCCTGGTGGTCCCTGGCTTTTTCCCTTCCGTCTCTTTCTCTCGCTCTCTCTCTCTCGGTCTGCTCGCTTTCGCTGCGTTGCCACAGTCCAAAGAAAATCAAAGTCCGGGGGAAATGCCAAGTCGTCTAATCACAGAATCAGTCCGAATCACTGTCTCACAAAACCAAAAACCAAAATCGCACACTACTTTCGAAAACTCGCTCACACTCGGCTCACGGTTCAAAACGAAGTGGGCCCCTTTTGGCCCCCCGGTCCGAGGATTCCCAAAGAATCCCGAGTTCACCCGAACTCGTGCGCTATCTCTCACCTCGGTCCGCTATCCGTTTTTCGGCGCTCACCGCCCGCCGGTCTCTGGACGGCGCCGATCTTAGCCGAGCGCGCCCGATCGTCGGGCTCGGCGCTGCCGGTTTTCCTTCCCGGCTTCCTCTCGCCACGAACCTTCGTCGTCGTCGGCATTCTCTCGGCGGCTTTTGTCGGCGGCACGGCTCTCCGTGCGCTTACGCTTTTATGTAACTGGCCGTCCCACGGACGCCACGTTACAGTATATATTAAAATTAATTAAGTTTTGTTTATTTCAAACTCCTTATAACTCTGAGTTATTAATCCAAGTGTTATGCGATTCATCGAAACCTAACCATTTAACGAAAAGTCTATTTCCACGTTTCCTCAACACCTTCTCCACAAGTTATATGTCGGGGTACTTGACTCTGGTAAGTTTCTGTTCGTAAAAGCCGCCTTCGATAGGATGATCCTGGTAGTCTTGAGTTTGTGCGTCACCGGATGGGTATTCTCCACTTGGTTTTCGTAAAAATTTCCGTTGTCCTGTTAGGTGTATAGCCTTTTTCAAAAATGTGTTTGAATTTGCTTATTCGAACTTTGTCTCCAATTTTAAATTTTGCAAGTCTAAGTGTAGATTTGATTTTGAAATTCTTGTACACTCGATGCAGTAATTTTTTTTCGTTTCTAGCAGTGACGTCTATCGGTTTCATACCAATGGTTCGATGTTTACTACCATTGTAAGAGGATAGCAGGTCTGATAAGATGTTTAACCAACGATGGTCACCCTGCAGGCTAAATTGTTTCCACATATTATTTTTTAGAGTACGATCGAAACGTTCACAGATCGATGCCTTCAAGTTGCTGAATGTCGAGTACATAGCAATACCATGTTTTTGCATTAGATTCTTGAATTCGGTATTGTAAAATTCACGACCTTCGTCCACTTGCAATTTCTTCGGTATCCGTCCCTGCAGCAGTATAGATTTCATAGCTATCATCACATCCTTAGCATTCTTGCTCTTCGTCGGCACGGCCCAAGCAAACTTTGAAAATATATCGATGACGGTGAGCAGGTACATCGTTCTCTCTTGCGTACGCCGACATGTCAACGAGATCCACTTGCCAAGTCTCATCCAGCCCACGGATGTCAACGTGTCGACGCTCATAATTTCTTCTAGCAGGTCTATGCAGTTCTTCCACCACCGCAAACTTTTTTCCATCCATTCTCCAGTGCATTCAGTCTGGCGTCTAGCTGAGAAATGATCTCAGAGTTGCGAATTGTCAAGTCTTGCGCTGTCTTCATATCTGCTTCTAGACGATTCAAGGCATCCTTCACGGTAGAATCGAGAGCGCGAATCATTAGGTTGTTGTTATCGATTTCATTGCGCATTTCAGCAGTCTTACGAAGTACGTTCCACCACCGCAAACTTTTTTCCATCCATTCTCCAGTGCATTCAGTCTGACGTCTAGCTGAGAAATGATCTCAGAGTTGCGAATTGTCAAGTCTTGCGCTGTCTTCATATCTACTTCTAGGCGATTCAAGGCATCCTTCACGGTAGAATCGAGAGCGCGAATCATTAGGTTGTTGTTATCGATTTCATTGCGCATTTCAGCAGTCTTACGAAGTACGGTATCAATTTCCTGCTTTACTACAGTTTTCATGAGATTCAAAGTAACAGCATCGTTTATCTCCTCGGGATTGGCAACGTTGCACAGCCTCTTGTTATCTATGTCGTAGTGTCCAGCAGCAGTGAATTTGAATCCAACACCAGGAAGACCACGGTTACTCGTAACTGCGGCCTTGCTACTCAACTGACTTCCAAACACGTCAACGCTCATGTCTAAAGTGACGATCATGATCGTTTTATCTAATTAATAAATAATACCAGCCTCACGCAACTCTTCGATAATCGATACGATTTCGTTGGAGTGACTGGGATTACCTGCTTCCTGAGACGCAAGGAGCAAACGAAGACGGTCTACTAATTCATTGGGATCGTCCCAGTACACGTAATCCGTTAGTCTGTCCTTAGCAGCGATCATGTACCGTGGTATGATACCTTTGCCCGTTACAAACGACAGTTCAATTAGTTTTGCAATAACATTTTTAAATTTGAAACTCTTGCTCCTATGAATATCACGCAAGGAGCAAACGAAGACGGTCTACTAATTCATTGGGATCGTCCCAGTACACGTAATCCGTTAGTCTGTCCTTAGCAGCGATCATGTACCGTGGTATGATACCTTTGCCCGTTACAAACGACAGTTCAATTAGTTTTGCAATAACATTTTTAAATTTGAAACTCTTGCTCCTACGAATATCACCATCAGGTTTATAGTACTTTTTATATGCATTCGTTGTTATAATAATGTTTTTGTAATTGTTCAAGTCATCCTGAGTTCGATCCCCGAGTTCAATCAAACCGTTAGTTTTCGGATAACTGGTATCGCCTATGTGGATTTGATCACCCTCAAAACCTATAGGTGAATATCCAACCATCAACTTCTTCTTGGAAAGTTTACGCACACCATAGGTAGTATCCAATTGTTTATTCTGCCTCGATAGCAGCATATTAAGATACCGTTGCATCGAATCGTTTTGATTAACGGGTAAATCCATATCATTCTTGTATCCATCATCACCGTCATCATCGTCATCATCATCATCATCAATATCATCATCTTGAATATCACTGATTTCCCCGATAGTGGAATCATTTTTGAGCGTATGAAAGGATTCATTCGTTGTTTCAAACGGATTAACAGGTAAATCCATATCATTCTTGTATCGATCATCGCCATCACCATCATCATCATCATTATCATTATCATCATCTTGAATATCACTGATTTCCCCGATAGTGGAATCATTTTTGAGCGTATGAAAGGATTCATTCGTTGTTTCAAACGTATAATTCATTCCTACATTATGTTTTATTTCATCTTTGATTTCATCTTTAATCTTATCTTTTATAGTATTATGCTCTGTTTGAGATACGTTCACTAGTTTCTGCAGTGGAGTCACTACCGGTTTGAACACCTCACTCATCGCATGCTCGACATTCTCTTTACCCAATTTTATCATTCGATGCTTTCTGCGGATCGAATCGCTAGCTTTAGCGATTTGATTTATTTCATCTTTGATTTCATCTTTAATC
>NW_014332876.1:19915-44554 GCF_000341935.2 Cephus cinctus
TATTTTTTTGATAATCACTCTTTTATGCTCACGAAGCAATCGAATCCTTTTCTATATCGACCTTCGTTGAGTTCGCTATCCTTGTCTATTACGAGAAACCCACACTTGCTATCGTTCCAGCATGTCGAACACAGGTCTCTGAACTGCACGTACGTCTTATCAGTGTTTACATGATCATCGTAAACATGCTTGAGATTCATTTCATCCTGCTTAAAGAGCACAAGCAAATTAGCATTATCGCGTACGAGATGTTTGGGAATGCGAGCGTAGGTCTGACAAAGATAGAAACAGTCAACATCTCTGTGTCGCCCCATACTGAAGAAGGCCCTCATGTTATCTTGTTTCTCGCAAGCTATATCATCGTAAATAATTATTGAATTGCGGCGTGCCTCGTTTGGTGGTAGCACTTGTTCGTGTTCCGTAAATGGAAAATATTCAACACCATCCACGGAATCGAGTAAACCTTTTAAAAACTGATACTTTGGTTGATCCAAGGATTTTGAGTATACGTAGACGTTTTCGAATCTCAATCCATTGGGATGCGTTATGAGAGCGAGCAATGCATTTGTCTTGCCGCAGTTTGACGGTCCGCAAAACACCGCGCGTATACTGTTTGGAAGTAATTCACCATGACGTTTCCTCCTCTTTCTCTTCTTAACGCGCGTTAATTCGTCGAAGTTCGGTACAGGTAACTTGACAGACTGTGTCTCAAACCTCATCTTGATCATGACTAATGCGAAAACTATAAATAACGGGTTTATAAAGATCATCGTTCAGTCGGAACTGTTTCACGATAGGGTGAGGATATGATTATGCATGTTAAACGTAAATGCATGGGAAAAAAGAAGCGTCATAGTGGTAAAGGCTTAGTCAACAAAATCATCAACAATCTACCAGTTGAATCACATATACCTGGCTATCAATACTGTGGACCCGGTACAAAACTAGCGAAAAGACTCGCACGAGGTGATTTGGGTATCAATCCCCTCGACGCAGCTTGCAAAGAGCACGATATTGCGTACTCGAAGAATCGGGAAAACCTAGAACATAGAGGGGCGGCTGACAGGATACTTGCCGACAAAGCTTGGAAACGTGTCTTCGCGAAGGACGCGAGCATCGGTGAGAAGGCAGCTGCCTGGTCTGTAGCGAACATAATGAACGCTAAATCAAAACTCGGTATGGGTATCACGAAAAAGAAGAAGCCTAAGAAGAAGATAACGCTGAGAAAAGTTATCGAAGCAGCCGAACGATCGATGACACAAAGCAACGATGCACAGGCAGTAATTCAGTCTGCTCTTAAGGGTGCCCAAACAGCTGTCAAGCAGGCTGGTGGAAAGAAAAATATACGTGCACCACGTGTTCTACCCGTACCATCCAAAGTTGGAGGTTTCCTGCCGTTTCTCGTGCCTATGTTTGCGGGTCTGAGCGCTGCTGGAGCGTTAGCAGGAGGTGCAGCAGGTATAGCCAAAGCCGTGAACGATGCCAAGGCAACCAAGGAACCGTTTCTCGTACCTATGTTTGAGGGTCTGAGCGCTGCTGGAGCGTTAGCAGGAGGTGCGGCAGGTATAGCCAAAGCCGTGAACGATGCCAAGGCAACCAAGGAACAGTTGAAGGAAAGCCAACGACATAATAATGCGATCGAATCCATCGCGCTAAGCAAAGGACTATACTTGAAACCCTACAAGAAGGGACTGGGCATTCATCTAAAGCCAAAAAGTCAAGCAAGACAATAGATCACCGACAGCTTCGAATAGTCGATCAGGACGGAAACTTGGTGAATTTTCAAGGAGAAGTCATAACAATAAGACTACACGTGAAATCCATGTAATAATGGGGATCGTGTATAACAGAAAGATTGGTACTGGTTATAATAGCGGCTATAATAATGAACCGATATATCTAAAAGGAATCTGTCATCGTCCGCGCTGCAAAGCGTTAACACCTCAAAACGTGTTCTTCCTGAGAAATCTGGGACTGAAGGTCACACCAGTCGGAAGAGGAAACTAAATCGTTCATTCTGCTGCTGCTGCATTATTTTTATCCGCTGCTTACCATAGAGGAAGAAACTTTAAATATTCGAACACCAATCGCCTTCGATGAATCTATAGCGCACTGCGAAACGCATGGACACCAGCCTTACGCATCGTCAACGTTCAACAACAGTGATGAAATACGAACCTCCGTCCAACATCAAGACTTGTGTTTACTACCGAGTAGAAGTTCGCTGCATGTATACGGAAAACTCGTGAAGAAAGATGGTTCTACGGCGGTTACAAACACAACCTTGGTTAATAACGGCATTTGTCATCTTTTCGATGAGATTCGGGGGCTCATCGAATTATTAACCTTTAATTCGATTCCTAATGTGGACACTGGTCACAACAAATTGTACGTGGGTGATGAAGTTATCGTTATACCCATTGGTAGCTACGAGATAGAGGATATCGAGAACTATGTGCAGAGTGCGTTGATAGATAAAAATATCCTAATTAGTATTAAGCCTAACAATAATACCCTGTGCAGCGAATTTAAGTGTAACCGTGAAATCAATTTTCAACCTGATGATTCGATTGGTCGATTGTTGGGTTTTACTCAACGCGTTTTGGAAGCTAATAAATTACATACATCCGACGTACCTGTAGCCATTCTCAAGGTGAACGCCTTGCGAGTCGAATGCAACATTACTACAGGCGCTTACATAAACGAACGTAAGGTACACACCATCCACGAATTCTTTCCGGTTGTACCACCAGGATATAAGATTATAGAGGTGCCGTCGCACGTCATTTACCTCCCAGTATCGAGCAAGACAATAGATCACCTACAGCTTCGAATAGTCGATCAGGACGGAGACTTGGTGAATTTTCAAGGAGAAGTCATAACGATAAGATTACACGTGAAATCCATGTCATAATGGGGATTGTGTATAACCGAAAGATTGGTAGTGGTTATAATAGCGGCTATAATAATGAACCGATATGTCTAAAAGGAATCAGTCATCGTCCGCGCTGCAAAGCGTTAACACCTCAAAACGTGTTATTCCTGAGAAATCTAGGACTAAAGGTCACACCAGTCGGAAGAGGAAACTAAATCGTTCATTTTGCTGCTGCTGCATTATTTTGATCCGCTGCTTACCATGGAGGAAGAAACTTTAAATATTCGAACACCAATCACCTTCGATGAGTCTATAGCGCACTGCGAAACGCATGCACACCAGCCTTATGCATCGTCAACGTTCAACAACAGTGATGAAATACGAATCTCCGTCCAACATCAAGACTTGTGTTTACTACCGAGTAGAAGTTCGCTGCATGTATACGGAAAGCTCGTGAAGGAAGATGGTTCTACGGCGGTTACAAACACAACCTTGGTTAATAACGGCATTTGTCATCTTTTCGATGAGATTCGCTATGAAATGAATGGTATAGAGATCGATCGAAATAAAAACGTTGGTCTTACGAGTCTCATGAAGGGCTACCTTTCCCTGACTCCTGGTCAACGCTCGGTGATGGATAATGCTGGTTGGGTGCAAGGAGAGAAATTGACCGACGCAGCTGGTTACTTTGACGTATCCGTACCACTGAGTATGATACTAGGCTTTGCCGAAGATTATCGCAAGATCGTCGTAAACGCTAAGCATGAGTTGATTTTGACGAGAGCAAAGAGCGATGTCAATGCCATTGTACAAACTGCTCCGGAGGAATGCAAAGTTGTAAATCAAAAATTGGAATGGTTGATACCGTACGTAAAGGTTTCCGATCGTCGAAAGATAGAACTGCTGAAATTCATCGAGAAGGATGCACCCATCCCTATGAGCTTCCGCACCTAGGAACTGTACCAGAATTCTCTACTCCCTACAACATCCAAACACGTGTGGACCGTCAAGACGTCCATTCAACTTGAGAAACCTCGATACGTTATATTGGGATTCCAAACTGGCAAAAAGAATAATAAAAATAAGAATGCCAGTCACTTTGACCATTGCAATGTCAGAGACGTTAAACTCTTATTGAATTCGCAATGCTACCCCTATGGAAACCTAAACCTTGACATTGATCGAAATCAGTTTGCTCTGCTGTACGAGATGTATGTAAACTTTCAAGCTACTTATTACGGCAAAGAGCCTGAGCCCATACTGAGACAGAATGATTTCCTCGACTATGGTTCACTAATTGTCATCGATTGCTCTAAGCAAAATGAGTCGCTCAAATTTGGACCAGTCGACGTTCGTCTCGAATTCGAGGCAGACCAAAATTTCCCCACCGAAACATCAGCGTTCTGTTTAATTCTGCATGATCGAATAGTAGAATATAATCCAATTAGTGGTGGGATGAAAGAATTAGTATAAGAACCCTACGATCATCTCAATGCAAGCAGTTGTCACAATGGAGTTCATCGTGGACGTACAAGGTTTCAAGAAACCCTCGGACGAGTTTGTCTTGAAGGAGCTGTCTGTGATTGGAGTGGGTAGTGATTTCTCCGAGCTTGCGACGTTTCTGTTTCAACCACCGTGTCCATGGAGCTCTCTTCCAGCGAAATACAAGTGCATGAATTTGTGGTTACAACGCAACTTTCATGGGTAGTGATTTCTCCGAGCTTGCGACGTTTCTGTTTCAACCACCGTGTCCATGGAGCTCTCTTCCAGCGAAATACAAGTGCATGAATTTGTGATTACAACGCAACTTTCATGGTATGGCTTGGAACTCTGGCGATACATCTTATAACCAAGCCGGAAATATTCTTCGAGTTATTTTACGAGATGCTACCAGAATTTATGTAAAAGGATTGGAAAAGAACAATTGGTTGGGGAATTTTATAGGGCAATCGTTAATCATCGTGAACTTGAGAGATCTGGGCTGCCCTTCGCTGCAAAAATTGAGAAAAAATTCACTTACCCTATGTGCGGATCACCATGCTCCGCATTTCAATTGTGCAATGGAAAATGTTAAATCGTTAAGGACTTGGATGATAGAATGTATATTTTTTTATTAAGAATAAAGTGTGTATATGAAAGAAATAAGCAGTTGTATTTTTTGTCATTTACGTGGCAATTTATTTAAATCATAAGTATGAACGTTTACAAATATCGAAATTCCATGAGGTTGAATTTCCCACCGAGGTAACGCATACAAAGCCGATTCTCAGCGGTATCCAAAACCATCCGTTGAAAGAAATCCTCATCATCCGTCAAAACCCTCGAGATCCTTGCTGGCAGGAATACCGAGAAGCTATTCTCCACGTCAACGATGTGTCTTGCTCCAAATTTCGTTTGAATTTTCCTTATGCTGGTAATCTTGTATTCTTTTTCAACCTCCAGTTCTGATAATTTTTTCGTTGGCAGGAAACCCTCCAGACGCGCCACTTTGTTAATTTTTGAGAAGTCCATTTTCTCACAGGTTCGATTAAATCTTCTTCTCAAACCTATTCTTACTTTCAGTTCACGTTCTTTCTCCAAACTCGACGAATTGCGACAGTAAACTAATGAGAGAGCACCAAGCTCTTCCTTATATAGAGGGCACTCTTCTTCTTAAGAGTGTGAAGGAATTTTAATTAAGTAAACAATTCATGGATCTACATTTCGGCATTATACAAAGGTTTGCTAAATTCTTTGACATCAAAGATCCACCGTCTCGATGCGCAATTCCTCTCGAATAAATAGTGCACATTAAATTATTGTAAACAATTTTTTCGGCAACGTACAAAGGGTTATTCGACACCTCCTTTGATTTTACCGTCTCTCCAAGGCCACTGTATCGTAGCGGAACGATAGGGGTGAAGAAGGCGGAAGAGGAACAGGGGGTTATGACGATAATGAAATGTCATCGGAATTCTTCTCGAATAAATAGTGCACATTAAATTATTATAAACAATTTTTTCGGCAACGTACAAAGGGTTATTCGACACCTCCTTTGATTTTACCGTCTCTCCAAGGCCACTGTATCGTAGCGGAACGATAGGGGTGAAGAAGGCGGAAGAGGAACAGGGGGTTATGACGATAATGAAATGTCATCGGAATTCTTCTCGAATAAATAGTGCACATTAAATTATTATAAACAATTTTTTCGGCAGGAAACCCTCCAGACGCGCCACTTTGTTAACTTTTGAGAAGTCCATTTTCGCACAGGTTGGATTAAATCTTCTTCTCAAATATATTCTTACTTTGAGTTCACGTTCTTTCTCCAAACTCGACGAATTGCGACGGTAAACTAATGAAAGAACACCAAGTTCTTCCTTATATAGAGGGCACTCTTCTTCTTCTTAAGAGTGTCAAGGAATTTTAATTAAGTAAACAATTCATGGATCTACATTTCGGCATTATACAAAGGTTTGCTAAATTCTTTGACATCAAAGATCCACCGTCTCGATGCGCAATTCCTCTCGAATAAATAGTGCACATTAAATTATTGTAAACAATTTTTTCGGCAACGTACAAAGGGTTATTCGACACCTCCTTTGATTTTACCGTCTCTCCAAGGCCACTGTATCGTAGCGGAACGATAGGGGTGAAGAAGGCGGAAGAGGAACAGGGGGGTATGACGATAATGAAATGTCATCGGAATTCTTCTCGAATAAATAGTGCACATTAAATTATTATAAACAATTTTTTCGGCAACGTACAAAGGGTTATTCGACACCTCCTTACCGTCTCGATGCGCAATTCTTCTCAAATAAATAGTGCACATTAAATTGTTCTAAACAATTTTTTCGGCAACGTACAAAGGGTTATTCGACACCTCCTTTGATTTTACCGTCTCTCCAAGGCCACTGTATCGTAGCGGAACGATAGGGGTGAAGAAGGCGGAAGAGGAACAGGGGGGTATGACGATAATGAAATGTCATCGGAATTCTTCTCGAATAAATAGTGCACATTAAATTATTATAAACAATTTTTTCGGCAACGTACAAAGGGTTATTCGACACCTCCTTTGATTTTACCGTCTCTCCAAGGCCACTGTATCGTAGCGGAACGATAGGGGTGAAGAAGGCGGAAGAGGAACAGGGGGGTATGAAGGAACAGGGGGGTTATGACAATGATGAAATGTTACCGAAATTCTTCGGTGACATACGAAGGGTCATTCTTGATCTCCACCGACTCTATATGCTAGTCTGCGGGGAAGTGTAAAGGGTAGGAGCTGCTTCGGGATCGCAAGTACAAAATTCGGTAACGTACAAAAGGTTAATGTACACAATTTCGTCTGATGTAAAATTCCTAAAATCTTCCGTAATATTTCTGAAATCTGCCGTAAAATCCCTGATACCTGCCGTAATATTTCTGAAATCTGCCGTAAAATCCCTGACACCTGACGTAAAATCCCTGACACCTGACGTAAAACTAGGGCTCCCTTCCGATGACGTTAGCCGATGAAGAGATCGGCGCCGTTGACTCCTGCGCGCGCAACACCCTCTTAAAAAAAAAATTTCGGTGCCGTCGGTAAGCAAAAATCTTTCATACGGGGCCCAATCACTCTAACTTACCATACACAGGAGGCGCCAACGTCGCTAACCTAGGGGGCCCCACGTCCCTAACTTAGCACAGATAAGAACCCACAGGTCGGTAATATGTCGGTGCAGGAATCTGTATCCAGAACTCTCCTTGTATAACTACTACTTTGGAAGCCTTCTTTGCTCTTCTTATGCTGCCTCCTCCAACGAAGAGGTGTTCCAGTCACATTGGAGGCACAAAAAGTAGCGTTTTTCATGCATTCGTTACAGAAAATATTATGCGATACTGGTACAATAAAGCAAACATTATACGCAGTTCGTGAAGTTTGTCACACTCGCCGCACTCGTAAAACAAACAGCACTCGCCTTGTCACGTTCCGTGTACCGTTTTATAGTTTTTTGCATTTTTCCTAATTATCCTCATCCTTCATAAAATTCCGCACCCTGATATTCCCAAAATACCGTTTCCTTACCGTTAATCCCAACCCTAATAAAATACTCCGTTTATATTTTTCTAAGACCTTCCTAATCCAAAAAATCCAAAATTCCATTTTAGAGTCCCGTTACACCCGAACTGCGTTTTCCCGTTTCGCAACCCCTACCTTACACACTACCCTTAACCACTAGTATAAAAAGACGGGCCTTCTCTAGGTTAATTTAGTATCAGTCTGGAATTTGTACACGACACTCCTCTCTCGTGAAATACATACGAACTGCTCAACCTAGACGACAGCTTCTTTATTAAAAGAAGCCCACCAACATTTTCCTGACACCCACAAGAAAAATAAATTCGTTGATCGTAACAGCCTTCGGCTCGTGCCGTTGTGTTACTCATGTGCGGCTCGTGCGACCAACTTCACCGCCTGCTTATAAAGTTCGCTTTCTCGCAGTTGTATCGCAAAGTACTATTATTCTATGACACAATCTGACCTTCTTCTGTTTCGATAACCGTTGATATTAGGACTCACGAAAATGTCGGGCCAAAGAGTTATCACATCGAAATCATCAGTAGTCGATGCGGGAGAAGCGAATTATATTAATATCAGAAAGGGTGATGGGATGTTCACCTTTCCCAATGGAGATAGGTACGAAGGAGGATACAAAATTCATCTGGACAAACATATTCTGGTGAAGCAAGGTTATAAAAATAGAACGTAATTATTATGATAGTATGTTGTGAAATATTTGATTTCAATATTTTCCTACATGAGCATTGGAAATATATAACGTACTTCTTGATATAGCTGCTGCTATCGAATTATTATAGTATGTCAAAATTGTCATCACGAAATAAAAAAAAAATGTCTTAGATTACGGAATTTACCAGACTGAGAACTTCGACAAGTACGAAGCTACGTGGGACGGCGACAAGATTAAACACAATTTCTCTGTACGGTATCTATCACGTTCTCCACTCGTGTTGCGAGCAAATCGGAATTTTTATAATATATGTTGTAATATATGTTATAATATATCTTGACTAAAATCAAAAGAGTGTATTATAGTTTCACTCCCTTTTGATATTTAAATAGGCAAAAGGACATTTATATGTACTTCTCTATACGGGGTGTTCGAAAAGTCCCGTATCAGATATATATATATATCGCTACAATCGTGATGAAATTCTGAAGAAAACGATACTTGCAAAATTGGAATTTTTAAATTGATTTTAGAGAAAATTCCAATTAAAATTTGAAAATATCCACCAACCAAGAGCGTTAGCTGGTTGACAAAAGTAGGTGAGACATCGGATTAGCGAAGTGTTTTCCCGAACGAGTATCAACAAGTTCCCCCACTCGCTAGATACATCGGTCGAATTAAGGCCGATTCACACATTTCAGTGCCGTATCCGTTCCGGTCCGTTCCGTATCCGTGTGCATCAGTGTAGAATGTTCACACATTTCAGTGCCGTGTCCGTTTCAAAATGAAAAGATCAACTCGAACGTCTTGCAAAAACGGCGCAACTATACTGAACTACACTGATGGTTAGCTTGGTCGACTTTCTTGGTCGACCATTGTTTGTGACTGAGACCCCTTCAAACGCTACAGTGTCGCCACCGAGGGCGGCCGTAGCCCAGTGGTTAGGGTAGTGGATTCACGGCCAAAAGGTTCGGGGTTCGCGCCCAGCTTCCAGCAGCGTTCACCAATGTGTTTCAATATGAAAAATTTAGGTGAGTATTTATACGGATTTCGCCCAACACTGTTAGGATTCGGTGTATAAACTTTGTAGGTCCTCACGCTGAGTCGAATAAGGCCCGTCTCGCAAGGGACATCGTCATCTATTGTCGAACTTACAACCTTGATTATTAGGACCAGTTACTGGCACATGTCTCCTATCGAGGATACAGCCATAAGGAAAGGAAGGAAGGAAGAAAGGAAGAAAGGAAGGAAGGAAGGAAGGAAGAAAGGAAGGAAGGAAGGAAGGAAGGAAGGAAGTGTCGCCACCGTTCAGTACCGTCCGTTCAGTGAAAATATCGTCGCAGATCTCTGTCTGGGCACGGATACTGACACGAACGGTGAAGGCCTTCACACACAAAATAACGTAACGACGTAAGACGTAAGCATAAGGAAACCAACCAGTGATAATCTAGTACTGTCCCCTCCACTTTTCTCCGTAAGACGTAAGCCGTAGTAGCGAAAAATATTGTAAGGATGAAATCGTTACGGCTTACTTCTTACGGACAACCAATCACAAACCTTCTCGCGTTCTCGCTTAAAAGAACATTGTTTATACGTGAGACGAGTGGCTTTGATGTGCTTTGATATTGAATAAATACGCATTATAAAACAAAAGCGATACGTGCAATTTTAAAGTTAGGAACTAAGTAATGAAACGATTTTCCTGTAAAAGTATAATTTAATCTGCATATCATGCATCTCAATATAGTTACAATTTATAAAATATAACATCCTTAAGTATGAGTACATAATTGTTATCGTGTACTTACTTTTTACAACAGAAAATAGGTACAAAAATAAATTATTAGTATGTACAATGACGACACTTTGATAAAAATACGCAATTCTTTCTTGAGTGTGATTGGCCGTAGCTTACTCCTTACGTGTGTGGTGCGATGGCGCTTACTGATTACGGCTTACGGTTACGTCTTACATCGTTACGTCGTTTTGTATGTGAATGTCTTAAGCACTGAAACACATACTGAAATATGAGAACAGTCCTACTTAGAACTATGAAATAATTTTTTACGTCAGTGTACGGACGTGCACGGTACGGCACTGAAATATGTGAATCGGCCTTTAAGGCAGTATCCTGCTTTAAAAGGGTCCAAAAATCGATTTTTTTTATTGCCCAAATCTGTTCCTAATGTATCCAAGAATATCTATTCAAAGTTATAGAGGCTAATTCACAATATTTTCAAATATACAGCACTAGACGCAATGGGGTATGGACAGCTGGAGCGCGCGCTCCTTTACTTTAAAGCGCGTTTTCTCGAGTTTTCATTTTTACGCTTTTTCTAAACTGGCGGGCGTGATTGCAAGAAAACTAGACGACCAATCAAAACGAACCAAGGCTTCTTAGCTTCAGTTTTGTATTCTCTTCTATTTAAACTAAAAAGATTCATGAAAAAAGTTCTAAACAACTTTTTCAGCAAGTTAAAATGTTTTTTTTTCACAAAAAACATTTTTTTTCAAACTTGAGAGAAATTTTAGATTTCACAATTTTTTGGGTTTTTCTTAGTTCATATAGAAGAAAAATATATGGAAATTAAAATTTTCTTTGGTTTTTTTGTTTCAAACGAAAATTGCGAGCTTCATCTTGCCCACTGATTGGAGACTGCAATTGCAAAGTGTTGCACAAATGAGCATAAAAATCTGCTGTGTATGAATATTTTTTGGTCAACAAAATTTTTTTTAATGTTCAAATTTGCAATAAAATAATCTTCTAAGTTCGCTACACTTGCTTATTTTTTTCTGTCCTAAAAGAGTTCCCGGAATAACGCTTTTTTTAGGCCTCTTAAAGCACGATACTGCCTTAAGCAAGGGTCCTCCTACACCCAAAGAAATCTTACGAAAACACGACAAAAGACCGGGAAGACGAAACATTCTTCTGCCTAATTCGACCGATGTATTTAGCAAGTGCGTGAATAGAGAGATTTTAATATTCATTGGGGATAATACTTTGCCAATCCGATGCTCCACCTATTTTTGTCGATCAGCTAATCCCCTTGGTTAGTGGAGATCTTCAAATTTTAATTGCAATTTCAATCTAAAACTGATTAAACATTTCAATATTGCGCGTACCGTTTTCCTCAGAATTTCATCACGATTGTAGCGGTATATATCTGATAAGGCATTTTTCGGACACCCTCTATACCTGAAAGAATAGAGCAGAACCATAAAGGGTACGTATTATGTCATCAATACTAAAAAAGCGAATGTATTTATAATTATGGCGTTATGGTTATTAATATCTTATCTTAAAGCATTATTACCAAAAAAACGCATACATATGCCAAAAAAAAAGAAAATCCAAAAAATATAATTTAATTCGACAAGAAATAACTTAGAAAAATCTTTATATTAACATTTTATTTCTTTTCACGATTATTTTTAGTGTGAACTTGTTTAAACGTATCGTGAAAATATCACCTCATACTTGATCTTGTTTAACACTAGAAAGACCGAAACTTAATATACAGGGTGTCCCACGCAACTGGAACAGGCTGTACCTCCTAAACGGTTGGGAATAGAAGATGATGTTATGAGTGAAAGTTAAATGGCATCAGACGGTGCATAATATGCAACTTATTTTTTTGCACTTTTGTATATCGGTGCATTAGAAAAATGCAACTGCACTTTTTTTTTTAATGGAAACCTATATTTTTGACTACAAACTTATGCGTTAGGGAGTTATCGAAGCTAAAAGTTCTCTGAATTGTTTTGGTCTCTCGGCATGTCTTCCTAAGTGCTTACGTTATAACAAGTATTCGAACGGTTCTCCATTGCAATTTAAGCATTTTTCCATTCGCTTTTTGACGTTGCGCAACACATTCCTGATGTCGTTTTCCGTAATTTTGGATATTTCTTGCCGAATGTAATGGAACATAACGTAGGTACTCCGGAACACATGCCGAGAGACCAAAACAATTCAGAGAACTTTTAGCTTCGATAACTCCCTGACACATAAGTTTAGAGCATAAGTATGTTAGTACTTTTATGTAGATCATAAGAAACTGCATCGACTGGTGTAGTCAAAAATATAGGTTTCCATTAAAAAAAAAAGTGCAGTTGCATTTTTCTAATGCACCGATATACAAAAGTGCAAAAAAATAAGTTGCATATTATGCACCGTCTGATGCCATTTAACTTTCACTCATAACATCATCTTCTATTCCCAACCGTTTAGGAGGTACAGCCTGTTCCAGTTGCGTGGGACACCCTGTATATTAAGTTTCGGTCTTTCTAGTGTTAAACAAGATCAAGTATGAGGTGATATTTTCACGATACGTTTAAACAAGTTCACACTAAAAATAATCGTGAAAAGAAATAAAATGTTAATATAAAGATTTTTCTAAGTTATTCAATTTTTAATATTTTTTATATTATTTATAGTTATATACTTCTGTTCGACATTTCTTTCATGAATTTAGGGCGCAAAAGAAATAAAATAAACAACTTGTTAGAACAAGTATCACTGCATAAAGATTCGAATAACAAGTACTACTTTAGCTTATTGAGCAACTGCGACTTATCAAGTATACGCCCAAATCGACAATTTATCATGCACTTGTATGTTATCATGTGACGATAATCGAAAAAAAATGAAAACTGTTATTTCTAAACAGAGCCGAACTGGTCATATAAGAAATTTACTCAATTCAATAATAAGAGTCCTTTGATTATTTAAAACTTCCCAAGAAGTCAAAATGACTGCTTTTGGGCAATATAGGTATAACACATATATATATACCGGAAATGAAGGAAGGGGGAGGAACTACAATTATTAATAAACGCATTTATATGTGTAGAAAAAGTCACAAAGTTCTAAGAAATTGTGTCATTATATACATTATTGTTTTTCTAATTGAAATTAAAAAGCAGTCAAAATGACTTCCTTGGGCAATCTAGTGTTAAAGATATAATCAAAAAGCAACGAGCATAGAATGCGATTTCGTGTGGAACGTCAACGTATGCATAAATCCGAATATAAATGATTGTAACACCGCCTACCATTTATCAGAAAGAGCACGGGAACTTTATACAGGGTGTCCCAAAATTACCTGACCAACGGGGTATGGCGGTGTTCGGGAGGCACCACTGATCACGAAAATGACCTTACTTTTGTTCAGAAGGGCATAGTTTTTAAATGGGAGCAGGTCAAAGTTGACCAATCAGAAGGAGGCGTCAAGAGAAATGTTGGCACCTACGAGCTCTGAATTTTCTTCCTTCGCTTTTGTTTTGTCAGTGGCTTCGGGCAGGATGACGTCAGCCGAAGACATGCCTATTGGAAACAAGAAACAAGAAACAAGCCACCGAGAAACAAAAGCGAGGGAAGAAAACTCAGAGTTCGTAGGTGCCTACGTTTCTCGTGACGCCTCGCTCTGATTGGTCAACTTTGACCTGCTCCCATTTAAAAACTATGACCTTCCGGACAAAAGGAAGGTAATTTTCGTGATCAGTGGTGCCTCCCGAGCACCGCCATACCCCGTTGGTCAAGTAATTTTGGGACACCCTGTATATGAAAATTTTTATAAGCATACTATATGCTGTGATTTCATCCTATTTATATTTTGACGTGATTAAGTTCCATTAAAAATAGTTCTCTTGCATTTTTGTTTCATCTTTAATGTTTTTATGAATAAACAAATAAATAGATAAAGGAAATTGAAGGCAATGCAAGAAATTTAAATGGTTAAGAGGACTCAGGAAGTGTAAACATGATATTCGGAATTTATTGTATGATAACAGATAAATATACAAAATTCTCCGTTTGAAGGGGCATGTCGGTATAGACGGCTTAAAAATTGGGTCAAGCCAGTAGCAAAATTTCCAAATGAATGGTTTTCTATTAATTTTCATTGATTTATAACACATTATCTTTAGCAAAAAAGCATTAGCAATATGAAATTTCCTAAGAAATTGGAAGGTATTGTTACCGAAAAATAGTTTTTGCTTAACAAAGGTTTATTAAACTGTAAAGTACAAATGCTTATGTAGATTTTGTATTTTTATTAAGTAAAAAAGTATTGAAATACATGAACAGCGGCAGGTGACAGAATGCTTGGCCCACTTACACACTTTGCGTTGTACACCAACATATCTCGGACCCAGTATATTAGAGTAGAGTAAAGTAAAGCAATATTTATTTGATCCTAGGGCTATGTGCCCCCTAATATTGACATAATACATTAGTGTATAGTGAAGACATATTGTGTATAATATAAAACAGAAAATGTGATACGAAGATAAGAGGATGACTAGAAGTTTATTTAAATTAGTGCTATTGCTAATGCTAGTAACAATACCGTTTACGTTAAGAGAGGTCGGCCTCATTCATATGCGGAGCTTTGTAGAATGAGCGTCCATGACATTGAACATAGAGCCATTGAGTCGTGTGAGAGTGTCGTAATGTCAAACAGAGGTCGTAGGAGGCTCTGGCGGAAGAAGTGAGTCTAAGCCATATAGTCAGATGGATAACTGATCAAGTTTAGTTAGACACAAGTTACACATACATTCCGAAAATAGTTTCTAAAAAAAATAGTAAATAAATCGATTCAAATTGTAAAAAAAAATTATAAGCAAAAATATCATCATTTCAAGTTGAAGCTCTTCTTTGTTCTCGAATTTACTTGTATCCTTATATAAAAGTACCTAAAAATTAAAAAAAAAACTGATTGTTGAGGACTAATAAATGTATTAAAGATGAGCGTCTCAAAAGTTGAACTAAATCGGATGAACTATGTTTGAAACATCGTAAGTACAGACTTTAAAAAGCATGTTTTAAGAAAATCGCGTTAAAACTTTGCGACCTAGGACAGCTGCACGCCAACTATTCAAACTCGCTTCGGATGGTTCTCCATATACCCATCGTTTCTTAAGATTTTTACTTCAAATTTTCAGAGATCATTTTTGAAATATCAATCCTTCGCAAAATGCAATAAAAGAAATTGATTTTTTCATATATCTACTCTAATATGCCCCCTTAAGTATTACTTATTTATTTATTATTATGATTCGGAGTACAACATTTTTTGTCTATTTCAAATATTCTTTCAAGTAATAAAGTTATATACTATTGTAGAGAGATTTGAAAGATTGAGTTTGGTTTTGTCACGATTTCATTACTTTTAGTAAAGCGACCTGCAATTTTGTTCGAATGATTGTTTTCTAGACACCTCACTCTACAGACTGCATCTAAAATTATAATTTTGTGGAATTTATTGTTGTAAATACCGTCAATGTTAATGCAAAAGCTTGAATTTTCTTGAAATTCTGTAATGAAAGGTTTTTAATATTCCATTTCAGATTCAATTTATAGAGTGAGATGTGTAGAAGATAGCCATTCTAAGAAATTGCACAATGCTTCATATATAATAGAAGTAGCGGAATTGTCGCAAAACCAGATTCATTTCAAAATTTCAGTCTTTCTTCATTGGGATATAACCTTATTATTGATAAAAGTATTTGAAATAAACAAAAATTGGTGTATTCTGAATTCCAGCAATAAATAATACTGAAACGGATACCTTTGTATTTTTACCGGTTACCCTACAATACATTTAGAAATTTCACTTTTACTTTGGCTGTTCAAACATTCTAAGTTCCTTTAAATATCTATATTTTAGCACTCTCACTTAATGTTAATGATTTAATAGGAAATAAAATATTATTAATATCAAAAGGTGTATGGACTTTGAGCATAGAACTATTTATTTTTCCGTGACTTTCTGTGTGATTATGTTATTACATGCCCTCTTGTTATAAATCCCAAATTTTTGGGGGGTACGCCCTTTTGATTTTATGCACGCTGTATACTATAGCTCAATGTACAAACGCATTGATAATTTCAGATATTCTAACGGTATGAGGTATAGAGGTGGTATCGATGTAGAAGGTGCTTTAAACGGTCATGGAATTTACACGTTTCCTGATGGTTCATCCGTGGACGCTACTTGGCAGGAAAATAAGCCAATCCTCAATGTAATTTATAGAGAGCCGCTCGGATTTGTATGGAATAGCGAATACGCTTCTGGGGTATTAATAACAAGCATTTGTTACTACTACATGTTTAGATGCTGATCTTTATATAATAGATACAGTATCCAATCAAATTCATTATATGCTTTGTGATTTCATACGGTTTTTTAAAAAGGAAACTATTTTTACACCTGGGAATCACTTCTGGAACGCTATCCATGAGAAAACTCTTAATGAAAGTTTTCAATGATTTACAACTGGAAACTAGAAAAAAAATCGGCTACTGCCCGCAAGAAAGACGTTAAGAAATCACTGAAAAAGATCTTCAATTCCAATCGTAAACTTATGTCAATCCTCTTTGATCATAGAGGGTACTCTGAAGTGCGAAATAGCTGGTCTGTAAAGAGGATTTTCGTTTAATGAATAAATTGTCTGTTGACGCTCTTTCTCAAATTTCGTGTATTCTCTCTTGTCCTTCATAATCGTCCAACCCCTACAAAAAAAAATGTCGCGTCAAATACACATTAGACGATTTGTTTGCACGTAATAATGTGAAAAAAGATGTTCCTTACTTCCAAATAAGTAAAGCTATTATGCCGAACAGAACAACAGCCCCAAAAATAATTCCTGGAAAGAAAGCCGCTGGCATTGGAGTGTAGCACGTCTAAAATAATAATTTATATACGATAAATGTATTAACGTAATAGACAATTATGTTTAAAACGAATAATTTACCTTGTCTCCAATATTTAATGTAACAGTATTATCTTTGTTAAATTCATATACATATGGAATAGTGCAAATAGTTGTATCTTTCACTTTCCTAATAAAACAATAGCGGTCGCTTTCTAAAGGAACGATCGTTTTATTATAATTGTATTCGAGAATTTTAATTATAAAATATTCGACATTTTGTATTTACGTACCAGAATTTAGAGTGGAAACTCGTTGAGTACGAAAAATACTAAAATTCGTATGACATGAATCTCGAGCTTTTGTTGATTCTTCAATGGTTGCGTTTACACAAGATACAAAAAAGCTACAGAAACCACTGCCACCGGCACCGGCTGTTGCCTCACAATAAGTTCCTCGGTAAAGGAGGCCATCAGGAGCTGTTTCGTTACAGCTAAAGACAAATTTTGCTATGCAACTTTTTTCAATTGTTACTCAAAACCTGTAATATTAGCACACCTGACATACCGACATTGTCCACAGTCGCAATAACCGTGTCCTGCACAAACTTCATTATCTCCTGGAGGAATGCATAAGTTATCATCGGATGGACATTGACATCCTTCGCCTTTCCAACCTGTCGAACAAGAACATCTGCCACAGTCGCAACTTCCTCTTCCTGAACATTCTACGTCGTCAATCTATGTAATTTTTGGATATCATTATTATCGCACCAAGTGTCATTACTATCATATCTTTTATCCTATTACCTTATCACAGGGAGAACATTCGCAGAAAAGGCCACTATAACCGGGATCACAGCTACATTCACCACAGATGCATTCACCACGTCCCGAACAAATTTCTGTTTCGCCGGGATAAATGCACTGCTGTTTGTTTCCAGTCCAAGAATTTTCGTTACAGTTACAAGTTTCTCCTAGATTGAGAAAATTCATAATAGTTAAGAGTCGGATTAACTCAAGTTAATAAAGAATTATGAACTCACCAGACCAGCCAAAATCACATTTACAGATACCGCATTCATTAATACCATTTATGCATTTAGAGTTGATTGCAGTACCACAATCACAACCACATTGTAATTCGACTTCGACTATGACTTCTGAAGCTTCAGAAGCAAGTGCATCGTCAATTACTATAATTTGTCTCTAGGTATTAAATAATAAAAGTATATTGTAAAATAAAAAATAAAGCAACTTGTGTAATAGCCTACGAATCCATATGTCGATCTAATTATATAAAGTATACAGTCAAACCTTCCATAAAGCATAACTTTATGGACTTCAGCCTCCCATAACGCATAGGCTTTCCCTTAACCCCACTCCGTGACACGATATGTGATTTATAAACATGAACAATCTATCTGCTGACTTCATGAAACGACCATTTAGCCACAATGGTAATCATAGAAGGATTTACCTCAAAAAACACTTACGTGTAAAAAACTGCGCTAAGTACAGGAATGCTCTAAATTCGTCAAAGTTTCCTAAGACCTGCCAAGTAGTATTCGATAAGGAACTCGAAAGGATAAGTTTCGACGTAGAATCACTGTTCACAAACGTTCCCATTCACCCTTAAATCAACAAGAAATCCAAGAAAATTCATTCGAAACTATTTCTCCTAATTGAACACTGCCTGACATCTACCTGTTTCCAATACCAGGGTGAGTTCTATGAACAAACATCTGGGGCAGCAATGGGATCCCCCATCTCGTCCATTATAACCAATATTTTTATGGAACATTTTCGAAAACAAAATTCTGTTTTCATCTCCCCTAAAACCATCGGTATGGTACCTGTATGTGGACGACACCTTTATCATCTGGAATCACGGGATAATCACCTTGCCTCAGTTCCTAGAATACATAAACTCAGTACACCCGAACATAAGATTTACCATGGAAATTGAAAAACGGGGAGACCTTCTCTTCTTAGACCGGAAACCTACCCATACTGATAGATACCTCCATGCCTCCTTACATCACCACCCTTCTCAGAAAAGCTCTGTCATCAGCTTCCTTATATTCCGGGCTCTAACCATTTCTCAACCACAACACTTGGATACAGAAATCAAACATCTTAACGAAGCCCTTGGTAGGAATGGATACCACAGCAAACAAATTAACCATGTATTACGGAAGCTACAAAATAAAAATCTATCCCCATCTTCTAATGAACCAGCCGAGAGAGAGGAACATCTCGAAATCGTAGCTCTACCGTATTTCCAAGGTACAACAGACCGGATCAGCAAGGTGCTACGGAAACATAACATTCGTACAATCGTCAAACCTCCAAAAAATTCCCAGTACGAAAGACCGTAGACCACCACTGAGTGTCCCAGGAGCATACAAAATCCCTTGCTCCTGTGGAAAAGTGTACGTAGGTGAAACCGGGAGGAAGATCAGTACATGGATGAAAGAACATCAACGGTGTACCAAATACGGTAATTTTTCTCAATCTGCCTTAGCAGAACATTGGATGGACTCTGGACATTCAGTAGATTATGAAAAGACAGAAATGCTATCTAGTTCTACAGGTTACTTTGCTCGAAAACATCGCGAAGGTTTAGAGATATAATATTAAAACACCCAGATAACCTAAATAGGTATCGAGGATATCAAGTAAACCCCATTTGGCACACCGTCCTCCCGGTTTTTTAATTGATTAGCTGATCAACTAAACAACTTATGATCGGCTGAAGCACTGATTCGCATGAGCAATCATAGGTATATTAAGACTTCCTGACAACAGGGAGCTTCAGTATCGGAGACTCCTAGCCCTGATGATGCAGACTGAAACGTTTGCGAAACGTCGGCACGAAGCTGAACACAGACGCGGCTTCCGTCCGGAAACCATGAGTATTTAGGTTATAGGAATTCACAGCAATCCTGTACTTGGCGTAGTTTTTTACACGTAAGTGTTTTTTGGGGGATCTACCTGTTTCCAATACCAGGGTGAGTTCTATGAACAAACATCTGGGGCAGCAATGGGATCCCCAATCTCATTCATTATAACTAATATTTTTATGGAACATTTTCGAAAACAAAATTCTGCTTTCACCTCCCCTAAAACCATCGGTATGGTATCTGTATGTGGACGACACCTTTATCATCTGGAATCACGGGATAATCACCTTGCCTCAGTTCCTAGAATACATAAACTCAGTACACCCGAACATAAGATTTACCATGGAAATTGAAAAACGGGGAGACCTTCTCTTCTTAGACCGCAAACCTACCCATATTGATAGATACCTCCATGCCTCCTTACATCACCACTCTTCTCAGAAAAGCTCTGTCATCAGCTTCCTTATATACCGGGCTCTAACCATTTCTCAACCACAACACTTGGATACAGAAATCAAACATCTTAACGAAGCCCTTGGTAGGAATCGATACCACAGCAAACAAATTAACCATGTATTACGGAAGCTACAAAATAAAAATGTATCCCCATCTTCTAATGAACCAGCCGAGAGAGAGGAACATCTCGAAATCGTAGCTCTACCGTATCTCCAAGGTACAACAGACCGGATCAGCAAGGTGCTACGGAAACATAACATTCGTACAATCGTCAAACCTCCAAAAAAGATTTTACAAATAATTCCCAGTACAAAAGACCGTAGACCACCACTGAGTGTCCCAGGAGCATACGAAATCCCTTGCTCCTGTGGAAAAGTCTACATAGGTGAAACCGGGAGGAAGATCAGTACATGGATGAAAGAACATCAACGGTGTACCAAATACGGTAATTTTTCTCAATCTGCCTTAGCAGAACATTGGATGGACTCTGGACATTCAGTAGATTATGAAAAGACAGAAATGCTATCTAGTTCTACAGGTTACTTCGCTCGAAAATATCGCGAAGGTTTAGAGATATAATATTAAAACACCTAGATAACCTAAATAGGTATCGAGGATATCAAGTAAACCCCATTTGGCACATCGTCCTCCCGGTTTTTTAATTGATTAGCTGATCAACTAAACAACTTATGATCGGCTGAAGCACTGATTCGCATGAGCAATCATAGGTATATTAAGACTTCCTGACAACAGGGAGCTTCAGTATCGGAGACTCCTAGCCCTGATGATGCAGACTGAAACGTTTGCGAAACGTCGGCACGAAGCTGAACACAGACGCGGCTTCCGTCCGGAAACCATGAGTATTTAGTGACTTATGCACTTGGCATTAATAATATGACATCAATATTTTTTAGAGGAATTCACAGTATTCCTGTATTTGGCGTAATTTTTTACACGTAAGTGTTTTTGGAGTAACATCGAGCATGCCCGCTTCCGTGGACTTATGCACTTGGCATTAATAATATGACTTCAATATTTTTTTAGAGGAATTCACAGTATTCCTGTACTTGGCGGAATTTTTTACACGTAAGTGTTTTTTGAGTAACATCGAGCATGCCCGGTTCCGTAATTTATAACGGCTTACGTTAAAAATACATAGCAACGATACGATAGCGGTTGCTAGGGTCGTTAAGGATTTCACGGAGCACGGAACGTCATTGTCAAATGTCATTACCTGTCATAATCTGTCAATATACAGGGTGTTCCGAAACTACCTGACCAACGGGGTGTGGCGGTGTTCGGGAGACATCACTGACCACGAAAATGACCTTCCTTTTCTCCAGAAGGACATAGTTTTTAAATAGGAGCAGGTCAAACTTGACCAATCAGAGGGAGGCTTCAAGAGAAACGTAGGCACCTGCGAACTCTGAGTTTTCTTCCCTCGCTTTTGTTTCTCGGTGGCTTCGGGCAGGATGACGTCAGCCGAAGACATGGGAAACAAGAAACAAGCTACCGAGAAACAAAAGCGAGGAAAGAAAACTCAGAGTTCGTAGGTGCCTACGTTTCTCTTGACGCCTCGTTCTGATTGGTAAACTTTGACCTGCTCCTATTTAAAAACTAAGAGCTTCCGGACAAAAGGAAGGTCATTTTCGTGATCAGTGAAGCCTCCCGAACACCGCCATACCCACCGAGTCAGGTAGTTTCGGAACACCCTGTATAATTTGTAACGTAATTTTTCTTTAACTTGACCCGACACCGATAGCAAGATATACGGGAACGACTATCTTCGAGAACCAACCTACGTTACCTTCGGCCGTCAACCCGTCGTTCGTGCATCCGCAAGCCAGGCGGGCGCCAGCCAATTCTTTTTTCACCGGGAACTGACGAGCCGGTATAACCTGGGAGTTGGGATGGAACAAGCCCAACTCCACCAACAACGAGAGCTCTGACGGAACCTATCAGAAGAGGCGATAGCTTAACGGATCCTGTCGATTTTTGGGGACGCGTAAAATCGAGAAACGCAACCATTAAACAAAATGTGTATGCGTTTATTCATACAGATAAGTAAATCATTACTTCATTTTTAAAGTCACGATGACTTTTATCGTAGAGAAATTTCATTTCTCTAACGATATTGATGATGACCTCGTCTATAGAGTTGGTTAATGACAGTTGACAGGTAATGACATTTCACGCATGGAAATATTGGTGAAATATTACGTATTTCACGAAGCACGGAATGTGATGAGTAGTATCGAGCATGCCCCGTTCCGTAATCTGTAATGGCTTACGTTAAAAATATATAGCAACGATACTCCGCTTCCGTATGGTTGCTATGTCCAAGCCGTCACAAAAATCGTAAAGACTTAGTAAACGCTCGGTTTTAAAAACGATTTTCTCCTTCTTCAATGGAGGATCCAATGGAATTAGGTAAATATCAATTGAAAATCTTATTGCTTATTTCTTATTATATTGCATTGTAGAATGGCCTTAAAGGACTGTAATTTATATTGTTACAGATACAAAATGTAAATACATTGTGATGTTGCTAATCAGAAAAATGTATTGCGTTTTCGAAAATGTTTAATGGCATATCAATTTAATAGTAATAGATTTGTAAATCCATTTTTCTAGAAATGCATAAAGATATATACCAATTTTTAAAGAAAATGTAATCTTAAATGCATATAAGCGTCGTTAATCGTGTCCAGCTTGTTGAAGCTGTGTGGTAAACGTAATAGAGAAGAGTGTGCTGGATTATTTACGTATCATATACCGTATGAACAACAGAGAGTATACTACGGCGTGAGTGACACGCCGAAGCGTGATTCGTTGCGTTCTTTTTTTTGGACATTCTGGACTTCCAAGTCCGACAACTAGATACAGGAAACTACAGAGAGGAACACCTGGACATCCTATTTCTCTAAAAACTGTCGCCTGCAATACAAGGGCTTTGTTGGGCCAATATATACGTACACCCACACACGCGCGCTCCACATGAATTTTTGTAATACTATTCGTGCAAGCTAAAGATTTAATAATTCTGTACTATTTACAATATTTGATTGTGTTGTGTATTCGTAAATTATCAACACTTGTCAGAGTACACATACCTAAAGAAGCCAAAGCATCCAGCGCCATCCGACGTGTAAAATGCAAATGGACGTACAAAGACGAAAACGACGACGACGACGATCACCACGGACCTTAAATAAAATCATCTCGCTCGCCATCTCAATAGACCCTGATCTCGTACACTAATCGTATTGAACTTGATAGCAATCGATTCAGAACCCTCGATTTCTATAGTGAATGTATCAATAACTTTTTCTCACACATAGCCGTTCATAAGATATTTAAATCGAAGCACAGGTATAAGAGATCCCCCAAAAAACACTTACGTGTAAAAAACTACGCCAAGTACAGGAGTGCTGTGTATTCCTCTAATAAAAAGTATTGATATCAGATTATGGAGGCCAAGTACATAAGTCACTACATGTTTGCCTATTATATGATTTAGCACTGGCCCATCATTTTAATTGTATTTTCAAAAATTCTTATAACGTTTTCACTACTCTTTTACATTACTACTGCTTCCCGTAGTTGATTATGATTTAATGGTCAATTAATAATTAATAAAACTGTAGATAATTCCTTATCGAGTACTACTTGGCGGGTCCGTACATTTCTTGATATAGATTTACGCTCATTATGCCAGTCATTAAATTCAAAACCAATGTCAACTTTCTATATAGAGCTTATTAACAATAACTCGTAAAAAAAATCATGGTAAGAGCTTAATAACAAACATATAGTTTTAGGAAATAATTCCTTATCGAGTACTAATTGGCGGGTCCGTGCATTTCTTGATATAGATTTGCGCTCATTATGCCAGCATCAATAATAATCACAGTAAAACCTTAATAACAAACAAATGGTATTAGAATACTATTAGTACGTTCAAAGTAAGTACTTTGGAATTCCTGACACGGATCCGCCAAGTAGTACTCGATAAGGAATTATCTACAGTTTTATTAATTATT
>NW_014332877.1:0-6651 GCF_000341935.2 Cephus cinctus
ATATACACGACCAATTAAAAACGTGGAACTGCTTCGAGGGCCCTCCGCTTAGGTGGCGCGCCGAAACCAGAGAAAAATTGCGATCATAAAAAACAGGCTCATTGGCAATCTTCCTACTCATCTCTGGTGCCGTCTGGCACATCTCCTCATTGGAGGAGTCAGCCATAAGGAGAGGAAGGAAGGAAGGATCTCTGGTGCCGTGACCTCGGAAAGCACGTTAGATATAATCATAAACATCGTAATGTTTCAGTACTAAGCAATGAGAAATACTGATCCATCTAACGTTTGCAGATAATTGAAATTGTTTTTTATAAACCGTGATAAAATACAACTTTCTGAAATTGTTTATTGAAGCACCAAGATAAGGCTAACGGAAACTGGTCGTGTGACGGTAAATCGTGGGCAACATGTTGATAAAAGAGGATGCTCAGTGGAGTAGACTTATGGACATAGACTTTCAGATGTTTCCAGAACTTGATTCCGTAGGTACGTCAAAACTAAATTTTCATTATAAAAGAATAATACAATTTTATTATGGCATGCATTGTGAAATGTAGATGTGTCAGAAGTTTGTTATGAACTAATATGGAGATAAATATAAATATAATATGTATTTAATAATTTCTAAGCCGTGTACTGTAAAGTCCCCGGTGTATAACAATGAAATATGTAGTATGTACATATGTGTGTATAGTCGGGTTGTATCATTGGATTTTGAGGTTATCGTGGAGGAAGAGTAACTAGTCTGTCAATAAGTTCAGTGTGGTTTTTGACAGTTCGCAAGCAACACAGGCGTAATCAAATAATACGTAGTTTTCCATAAAATAACGTAAATATATGTTGAAATAGTTCCATGAACAATTTTATAAATATAATATAAATGATTTAACTGTAGATTACGATTCCTTTTTGACGAATTTCATGTAAAAAAAAACTGAACAATCCACAGGTAACCTGGAATCCTATTCTGCAGTTTAGCTATATAGTTTATAATAGCACTGTAACAGAGACCTGTATAATGTCTTCAATTCTATCCAAATTTCACTCGTCCCACATAGCATTTGATATCCATAGGATATCCCTATTTGGCTGTCCATATCCACAGGATATCCAGAAGATATCCAGAAGATATCCTGAATATCTAAATTGATATCCAAAGTTCCCACTTATGGATATTCTGTAATTTCTCTGGAAATCCATACATTTTTTAAATACATGTATCAGAAACAATAATGCATTTTAAATATAGAATTAGTAGATGGCAAGGTCATTAAGCAGTTTGTTCTGCCCTGACATATTTTTTAAAGAATGGATGTCGTAGCAAAGTAACCTTGTGTTACGATTGCTAAATCTGGAAAATCAAGCAATCGTAAATAAAATTGTTATATAAAGGATGATTCACGTGAATAGCACGTCCATGTGTTAATACATGGCCTATCGAATTTTATGATTTGGAGTTGAGATAATTTCTTAAGATGTGTCTTTGCGGATCAGGGGATATTCTATTTTTAAATGATTCTTCAGTAGGTAAATCTTTTAGTAAACTTGAAAATTCTATAGGAATCAATTTCCACGGTAAGTATTGAATAGAATTGTCTTGTTCGTTAACTTGATATTCTGTTGTGACAAGATCCTTTTGGCTCGTTGGTTTTGTTTGTTTTTGAGTATATAGTTTATTTAATTGTCTGAATATTTTACATAACTGAACTTTTCTACCACTTTGTTTAGGCATAAGTCTGCACTTACTCAGATTTTGTATAACAAGTATATTTGGAATTCCCTCAGTATCCGATCGAATCTCAATTAGGACGTTCAGCGTGAATCAGTCCTATCCAAGTCCTGATGATGTATGGAATGTTGATCGAAGTTTCGATTTGTATTAATGATTTGGTAGGATAAGGTAGAGGCCCTAGATCCAGCTTCAGTTCTACCTTTTTGGAAATAGTAAGGATGGATCCGGGAAGGTTACGAGTAATTGTGAATACTCTGATTTTGGTACTCAGTAAAACTACTTCTGATTGGTCAATGTGACTCCCCTTCTTCAAAATTCTTAATATATCGATTGATAGCTAACCCTTTTCCGATAATCAATATACCAAGTCGTACTCCGTTATTTGAATCTCCTTGAATGTTATCCGAGAAGATTCAGGCTTATCCATTTATTTATCATTGTTCAATATTAACAAAGTAAAATACCATATTTAATGTTGTTAGTGTAACATTAATTGTATATTACATTAATGATTATATGATTAAATGATTAGAATGTGTAGAAGAATATAATGTGTTTTGCCATTGATAGTTGTAAGGAGTGGAACGTAACACTTGCTTTCCAGGTAAACATCTTGTAAAAAACGTCAAGCTTTACGTTGTCATATGAAAGTTTCACTATTCGTTGACACGAGCAAAATATTATCAGATTGATCAGTAGTAATAAAGCTCTGTGAGGTCCTTAATTGGTTACTCTCTCACTATTTATCCTTTCCTATTCCATGTTCCTTCGAGTGCCATGGAGCAGCTGTGTATGAATTGATTGACCTTATGTAGTTAATAATATACTTATTGAAGTAATTTTTGTAGGATGTGGTTATAGCTCTGTGATTAAGGTAGCAGATTCACGACCAAAAGGTTCGGGGTTCGCATCCAGCTCCCAAAATCAAATATGACACACTACTAATGATTTTGTGAGCATTATATAATTTTCTATTCATGAGATGCACACTTTGTAGTATGAGGCTTAATAATTGTTCTATGCCACCAAAAAAAAAACCTTAAATATCCAAAAATGGAAACTTTGGATACCCTATGGATATAAAATGCTGTGTGGGACAATTAGTATTTTTTTAACTCTTAGGCTTGTTTCGACAAACATGGCTTATTATTTAAACTCTGTTTATCTTTAAAATGCAAATGCCTGAGTGGCTAATCTTCGAGTGAAACTGAGTTAAAATAATAAACTGTGTTTGTGAAATCACTCATAATGATTTAATGGCTCAACAACCCAACCTAACAATTCAATCCCTCAATTACTGAATGACTTTGTCTTCCAATTCTCTTTCTATAATTGAAAAACTAATAATGATTGATCAATTTGGATCCCTTCCTTTTTATACATCTTTGAGTATACTTATTTGATCAAGTTCTAAAGTGTTATTCAAAGAGTTTCAAACTTATCCTTTTATTTTTAATTTCCATTGTTAATCTAACTCAATAGAATATTAACCCTATCAATGGGGTGAATATCAACCCCACATGGTTCTTTTTCGTAAAATTGTCCCAATCAGAGGTAAGGGGCTTGATAATACATGATTTTTTTATTTATTAGTAAGGAAGAAAATAGTAAGAAGCAAAATTAATTGCATTGTAGTTTAAATGATGAATAGTCCATTTAATGGAAAAACGTGGTGAAAATCAACAAAAACCCCACTTTTTACATAAACATTTGTATCTTTTTTTTTGTAATGAGTTAATTCACAAATTTCAAACGAGATATCAAAGAGGACGTATTGGACTATTAAAAAAGAAGTACCATTGATATTTCTGTTGAAAAAGTATATTTATTAAGGGCAGTGAAAATGAAAAAAATTTAGAACACTGAAATATGGAAGCATTCAATGAAATAGCCATAAAAACTTGTTTTCAATTATGCTTTTCTTCTTATACAATACAAAATCTGGAAAAACTGCAATACATTTCAATGCTTAAAAATTATGTTATATGTTATTGTTTATGTGACCTACAACCGCTTTAGTATACTATTCTGTGTTTATCGTAGATGGGTCAATGGTACTTTTCACAATATACTTGCACCTTGCGATCCCGTAACCTAGAATACAAGGTGCATCTTGCCTGCTTCTTTTACCTCTCAAAACACTTCTGTATAAAAAGCTTAGCAAAGTATAGGATTGCTGTGAATTCATCTCCTTAAAAAGATACTATTTCTATCTGACGTTATGATCCAATATACAAAAAGTTTTGAAATCATATTACTATGCCAAGTGCATAAGTCACTGGATATTTACTTGTTATATTATCTGGCACTGGCTCATTATTTCGATTTTCATCGTGGAATTTCCTGTCATTCCGATTCTTTTGTTATTACTGCCGTTTATATTTAAGTACGATTTAATTGTCCTATAATAATTTATAAAATGTTCAGTGATTCCTTATCGAGTACTACTTGGCCGGTCCGTTGCAAACAGTTCCCCATATTGGTGTTGAGCAGACTGATAATGTTCCTTAATTTATTGCTAATATTGCACACGCAACTATATTTCGTCATATTTATTTGCATATGAGAAATATAGAACTGTGTTTACCGTCTGTGAATGAATTTTGGAAGGTATAATAAAATTTTTTAATAATGCTGCATATAGAACCAGATATACCTAAGAATTTTATTAAAAATAAACGTACTGTCTGCCAGCGTATTTACATTATGATGAATTGAGAATATGCATTGTTAACCCTGATAATGGATTGTGACGTTATCCCATCAAAAAACGTAATTCTACAAAACTCAGAATTCGGAAGCGTAGGTGGTCTAGGCAAAATCGAGATGCTGAGCACCAGGTACTCTCAGGTAGTATCACGAGGTCGGGGCTCGTTGCTGATACTGCAAGAAAGTACGAAAAGATATTAGTCCAGTCTGGGTAACCGTGTGCCACCAGGCGAACTAAACCTAAATATGGCACTAGGCGAACTAAAACTAAGGGCCACACGGCTAATCGTAACAGATAGAGGCACCACGGCTAAGAAAGAAAGATATCAAAATGTAATTAAACCTAAGGATTACCCGGAACTCGGAAGAATCGTACAAAATCAGACCACTCTACGTCAAATGGTACGCCGTTTCAGAGACTAGCTCGTCGGAAGCGTCGCGACGTTCAAGAGGTAAGGAAGAGGAAATCAAGCCAAGGATTTATAGGAAAGCGATAAGAAACACTATAATAAAATAATTCAAATTAATCAATTAACGCAACGGAGCTGTATCAAGCAGAACAAAAATCCAAGTAATCGGTAAGTTTAACAGAAAATGTACAAAAGCGTTAGAACGGCATTAAGAGGGGTGCGAGCGAAAGCCAAGCATAGTTTACAGAAAGTCTTAAAACTAATTCACAATAATCATCATCAAAAATGGAAGCTATATAATGGAAAAGAATATAGAACAATATAATATATACGACACTGCGATAGACCTTAGACGTTTGCGTTCTTACGAATAATACGCGAAGTCGATGCTTCCTAGGAAAAATATCCACGAAAAATAATACGGTCGGAATAATCGAACTAATCGGAATCAACTAACTAAATCGAAATAAAATAACAAAAGTCGGAATGCAAGGAACGGAAAAGGAACGAAATACGTGATTCCAATTCTCGTACGCGCGAAATTATAACCGCAATCGATACCGTTAACAAGAAAGAGTCAATCTTATAAAATCGTAAATTAGCATGAACCCGATGAAATGATGATAAGCGCGAATTCGTCAACGCAGCTCAAAATCGGAATTTATACACAATTAAGGTACACGAAGCGAATTCAGAAAATTTAGCACAATAGACAGTAAGATCACAGTAAATTAGAACATGAAATGACACATAAGATATCACAATTTGGAAAATAAATTATTAGAACCAGTATTTAATTATCGCTGCAAATTTAAAACGTTATTGGAATGTATAGTATAATCCCGAAGGCCGGCAGAAGGCATGGCGTTGAGAAACGTCAACAGAAAAGGCCGCCAAGGAGGACGGTTAGAACGCGACACGCCAGAAGGACGGTAATATAAGTAAGAGTAAAATAATTTTCGGCAACGATAATACGACACGCAAGAAATGCTTCACAAAACAATGGAAAATATTGCATACAATCAACCAGGAAAAATCGTTACAAAAGCCAGAAATCGCACTTCAGAAAAATCAGAAAAAGTCTTAGCAAAAAGAGAGAATTCAAATGAAACTATAATAGTTTGAAAGAAGGAAAGAGAAGAAAACGGTAAGGTTTTCAGATACTTAGAATATTGACAGACGTGAGTTCGCCACGAATTTCAACGGAACTTATGTTGTCGGAAATCTCAAAATAAATCACAGTCTCAAAAGTTTAGGAATCAAGAAGTAAACGTCATCTTATAACCAACGGAAAATTATAATACAAAGGCAGCGAGAGAATCTGGCTGTCGAACTGTGACGTGCAGGGCGTTATTACACGTCTAGCAAAGTTAATCTCCCACGCTATGCGAGGAAGTTTATTTTTATTTTTGTTCTGGGTAAGTTCTTGACTGCCATCCTATACAGGCCCGGTCCTTTGGATTGCCGTTAGGAGGAGGAATTGGTGTATGGTCTATCTCTAGATTCAGAGTTCTCAGTGAAATGATTCGAATATATTGTTACAATCCAATTTTGCTTACTTGCTAGTTATTTAATAGAAATAAAGAAAATGCCGCATGATCTTACAGCTAGGTTTACAAAGGTCTCGTAATGTCATGCCCACACTCACTCCTGTATACAGGGTGTTCGTTATGAAACACACTGTAGTAACACCTTGTCAAATTCTCTGGACCCGCCAAGTAGTACTCGATAAGGAATCAGCTAAAGTGTTATTAATTATTAAATAACCATTAAATCATAATCAACTACGAGAAGCAGTAG
>NW_014332877.1:6947-26524 GCF_000341935.2 Cephus cinctus
CTTGGCGTAGTTTTTTACACGTAAGTGTTAACATATAGTGACTTATGTACTTGGCCTCAATAATCTGATATCAATACTTTTTATTAGAGGGATACACAGCACTCCTGTACTTGGCGTAGTTTTTTACACGTAAGTGTTTTTGGGGGATATTACTAAATATACTGAGGGATGCGTGCCAGTCGACGAAGTGGGCAGCATACTGCGGGACATCGTTCGGCGGAAGGTGTAATGCGCAACGATGGTACTGATGGAGCAAATAAAATAAATTAAGCAAAAGCTAGCTAAAATCGATAAACAGAAGACAGAAAGAAATGGAAACTGGAGCAACAATGGAGCTAACGAAACCTACGCAACCACAGCGTCCAAACATAAGGCGGAAACGACGATACTGATTAAATCGATAAGAGAAAGCCCAACGACAAAAATTAACAACAACAACGGACACATTGTAGGAGGGATAACATCGCAACAAAATCAGGAAGAACACAGTAGAGAGAATCAAGAACATGAAAGTGAGCGAATAAAAACGGTACTGTAGTCGAAGATTGATCCGGTCAATCTTCGGATTGGAATCTCCAGAATAGACAAAATTCGAAACGGCGGAATAGTATTATCCTGCTTAAATGACGATGAAAGCGAAAGGTTAAGGGGGGCGGTTAACAGCAGAATGAGGGAGTAACAAGCTGAAATACCTCAAGGGAGGAGATCACAAATGAAAATCGTCGGTGTACATGAGGAAGAAAGAAAAATGGTCAACGCAGAAATCGAAGAACTCCTTATGAAGCAAAACGCAATATCACACGCATCTACGCATCGTGAGGAAATACAAGGACGCCAAGTATCAGAACTACATACTGATAGTATTAGTGAATTCTGAAGTCTTCGGTCAACTCTCAAGAGAGAGGAGGACCAAGATTGGATTCCAAATACGCAAGGTAATAGAGCATATAGATTTGCTGCGCTGCTTTAAATGTCAGGGTCCGAATCACTTTGTAAAGAATTGCAAGAACAAGAAAGCATGTGGTAAATATGTTGGTGAACACAAAACACAAAATTGTGACTCGGATCAATTAACATACGCTAACTGTAGCAATCAGGTCCAGTGACGAGGCGAGAGAAATCCTGGGAATAATGATAGAAATATCGATATAATGGCTAGAGACAGAAAGTGTCTGTTCACACGTAGAGAAATAGACAGAAAACTGAGAAACGTAGAGTATAACAGGCGTGAGTAGCAATCAGTATGTCTTAATGCACATCATGATTAGGAGAATGAGAACCTCGGAATAGAAAACAATAACAGGTGTCCTTTTATTTAGAAATATTAAGAACTTCAACAATTAACAAATATTAAGTTCGGAATAAATCAAAGAAACAAGGTCAATAACAATTTAAGTAAATCAAACAAAATACAAAGTGATTCCTTTTCGAAAATTTTGTCTACGGTAGGTGAGGTTTCGGGAAGCGAGACAAACACGATACACTACACGTGTCCTCGAGAAGCGAGAACTAACGGATTCTTTCTGTTAGTTCTCCACAGTGATGTGGTACGAGACGAGATTTTCACCAATCTCGCTTGGTTATGCTTGCGTTTGTGTTTTCTTTTAATGTCTTGTATCGATTGGTTGGCATCACGTTCTCGGCTCGAAATTTCTTGAATTAATAAGCGAGCCCAAGCAAGACTCTCGAATACTCTCGAATAAGTTAATATTATATTGCAGTGAACAATGAACAATATATGAGGCAAGTTATTAAGTTATTCTTTATTTTTTTTTTATTATATATATTTTCATGTATATTGCTTCCAGAAAGACACTCACAATTTCTCTTCGACCACCTTTTCGTTACTCGCTATTTTCGTTTTTATTAATGACGAGAGAGTGCACGCTATCCACGAATTCAAGCATAACACGCTTCTGGCAGATTCGTTATTTAAACGGTTTCTGTGTTTGCGAAATACAAGCGATGCTCTTGAAAAAAAGCGTTCAACACGCACCGATGTTGCTTGTATACACAAGAAATCTCTTTCCATAAGAGCGAGTGTCGGAAATCGATTTTCGTGCTAGCGCCACCATGTTAATATATTATCGTTTTTAGTAGCACGGTTAAGGCTTAAGTAGTTATTGATTTCTTTTCGCCAATCCCCAGTTGGAATTGAAACTTCTTCCAAATAACTCGATTCAAACAACGAATTTAAATCGAGTACGTCTTCATTGTTAACAACGGAACCACAAGCTACATAATTTATATTTTCGCTATAATTAGTCGTAGCAACAACAGGTGCATCGAGTGCTCTACAGTTAAAATATTTTGTACGATAGATTTGCCCAACTGATTGATGGACTCTTTTGCCATTTCTTTACCCCAAGCAGATCGCTGGAACGTTTCGATTTTGTGACGTGGGTCAAGAATAAGCACTACGCAGTACATCCAATTGGCTGTAGAGTAATGCTTAACAAGTTTATCTCGAGATGCCGCTACGGCATGAGATATAATACCATCGATTGACTTTAGCCAAGAGGTTTTGGCGCGTGATTGCAGGCAAGCTTCAAGCTTATCAAGCATCATATTTACACCTATAATGACTAATGGTAACGACGCGTACTTGTCACCACTAAGGGCGGTGGACAGTACTTTAAAGTGTCGGAGGAATTTCGCAAGCTCTGTCAATAGAGCCCATTCATTTTCCGAAACAGAAAACGTGTTAAGAACGATATTATTTCCACACAGGAAATTAAGGGCTTCTTTCATTTCAATTGCTGTATGGATCATGTCACAGGTCGAGTTCCATCGCGTCGCCACACCAAAGTTCGGTGACATCATCTTGCTATTTGTTGTTTCGCAGCACGCCTTCAATTTGTTCGTCCAGTGTTCTGAATATTTTATTTTCTTGAAAACGTTCTTTAGCTTTGTAAGAACTCTCACTTCATCTGCATGTGAAGTTTCTCCTTCGTCATCGGTTTCATCTTCTTCCTCTCTGTCATCTACTTCATCGATGTTGCTCTGAACGACGCGAAGCATATCGTTTACTGTTAAATTTATGACGTGAGCAAAGCATCGAAAATGTTGATTAACAGGATCAAAGTTAATATCTTCACCAATCATGAGAAGCGCTAGCTCATTCAAAAACGTCGTATTTGCGGAAGCGTTATCCAATGTTATGCTTTGTACTTTGTCGAGAAGGCCATGCTCTTTCAAAGTACCGTGGAAGATTTTAGCGATACCTTGACTTGAATGACAATCGTTTGATAGAACGAAATCTATTACGAGCGATTATATGTTCCACTGATCATCAATGAAATGACCTGTGATGCCATAATAGGATTTATTCGATAGCGATGTCCAACCGTCAACAGTGAATGAGATTCTTGATGGATTCTCTTGTAGAATTTCCATTACAATTTTCTGAGTTGTAAAGAATCTTTTAAGGAAGTTCGATCGATATTGATCACATTTAGGAATAATCACATTCGGATTGAGGTAATTGAATAAATACTGTGTCAGCTCATCATCAAAGAAGTTAAAAGGTAAGTACTTCGCTGCTGCCCAGTCTATTAGGATTCCAGAATTTTTCTTGCGAAAAAGGTTCGCGTCCCTTAATTCCAGTCTGGAAAGACAGATAACGGTAGTCGGTAATCATAAGAGAAGATCGGGATTCATTGAGACATTAATAAAACAAACGTTATGAAAGAATTACGTTTCTCGACGCTTTAGACTATTTTGAGTACGATGACACTAAAATCGCAAAAAAATTATTTTTTAAAACAGCTCTACGAATAAGTAAAAATTATTATTGAGGATATACCTTCGTCTTATTTTTGGCTGAGTCTACGGGATAAATTTGAAGACATATCTCGGGGCGCGCGTTTTCTAAATGTCGTTTTGATCCCGACGTGTTGCTGTTTTTCATTTTTATTGTTTTCGAGCACTTATTGCAGCGAGCCGTTATTAAATTAGTTTCATCTGTTGTTATTGCAAATATCTCAGCTCGAAGTTTTTTCTGAGTATCTAGGAACCACGATTCAAAATTAAATTCTTATCGATAATTCTCTCAGTTTTTGTACATGTTATTTACTTCGATTAGGTGGAGTTCTTTTTTCGACATTATCGATACAGTTAATTAACTCTCCAGTCTCGAGGACGTCGTGAATTTGATGTACTGGACGCTTCATGATCGTAATGTCGCAAGATTAACATTCAGTTGATAAATACGAAACGATATCGAGATAAGATAAAAACTTGATTGTCAAATTCAAGAACAGGAGTAAATCTTGACTATGTTCATAATATTGAAATCAAATGCTAGCTCGGATATTAAGTTCGAGAAGTTAGGTACGGTATCGACATTTTCTTGTCTCGTCTTGCTTGTCGCATCACTAGGTCTCCAGGGTTACGAGACTTTTGCGCTAAGAAAATATTACAAAATCAAGAAATAATAATTCACTAAAGATATATCGGCGATACACGGAATGTTTTCCACGTTAGCGATACAGAAATCATCCACAGGCGGGGGCCCTGGGAAAAACGCGAATGCGAACAACGATAAGAAAGTTAGCTGTATGGAAAAGATGTCGTGACTCGTTATAAGATTCTTACCAGTATTATGGAAACTACTGAAGATACAAAATTCGCACCCGACCACGATGGTAACCCAGAAAAGAATGTCGTACACGCAAAGTTCAACGTAGGGTTGGGACTCGCGTCCCAACTAACAATTAAAAGTAGTGCCCTTAAATAGCCAATAAGATCTTCGGGAGGATTTACAACACTCGTATTACTACGCCGTAAAAAGTCATGCCGTTGGAACTATTCCTCAAATAATACACACGAAATAATGCTAGAGTGACATCTGTGATTCAATCGTCTTACCTCTACGAGGCGGACTTCCAAAATATTCGGTAGATGCCGGTACGTGTGTGAACCTAGCATCTCAAGTATTAGCATCTTACAAATAGACTTCATATTTACTTGCATCCATCATAGTTCCACAGTTCTTGATAAGTTTTAACAATAGTTCAATTGATTTATCCTTTAAAATCACGTTTTTAAGAAATGAGATGCTAACTTCTCGTACCGCTTGTTATCTCATCGAATTTCACATTATGAGGACAGAGGAAGAAAGCCCTACAGTGTTCTATCCTCTATGAAAGTTATTTCAATATTTCTAACGAATGAACCACGTGGGAAACAGTTTTATCATATTTATCAGCATCTCAGCTATGCTATTATAGTGAGATGCTGACATTTAGGGGTGAGTTCCGGCCTCCCTCACGAGTGGAATCCACAGTTCTAGTCGCCCTGCATACAGTCGAAAATAGTTCCGACCTCTCATCATCTCTAAATAATTATTCAAAATTATTTATCAGCATCTCAGCTATACTATAGTGATGGAGCCAGATCTTATTACGTCTGCGTCGTTGGTTCTGAGTAACGCTAAAAGCGAGTACAAAATCTGACAATCCCACAGTCGAAAAATAGTTCTCAAAGAGTTCTATCGATAATTCTAATGGTATAAAGCTGAAAAATTAAAACTGAAAGAGTTCCGGGACTTTGAAGATTCTCTGTAGCAAGTAGGGTAGATTTGAAAAAAAAAATTTGGAGTTCCAGGAGTTCTGATGGGAGTTCTGGGTAGGTCTCAAAGAGTTCTATAAAACGAATACCTGGACTTGGTTAATCCATCCAGTATTTCGGGGGTATCAGATTTTATACGATTAATTGATTTTTTGAAATACTTATTTGAAAATGATTTTTTGACTGAATCTGGATATGTATTGTACCCAAAACGTATAGAGAACTATAGAACTCTTTGAGAACTATTCAGAACACTGAAAAAAATACGATTTTTTAAAAGATGGGGGGCTGACATTTTTTTAAACTTTATTTTCAAGCGGATAATGACCGAAACTATTGATGAAGAATGCAGAGAACTGTAAAGCTATTGTTCATTTATTCAGAATTGCCAAAAAATTATATTTTTTCAAAAATTGGGGGCGCTGTGAAGTTGGCCCCCTATTTCCGAACATCGCTATTGTTTGCATTTAATCGACAAAATTATTTATGAAAACTGTCATGAACTCTAGGACTCTTCTGAGGGCAAGCGGAGCTCTAATTAAAAAAAATTAATTTTCACAATGGGGGGCCAATTTCACAGAGGTGGTTTTTGGTTATGAATTTTAGTATTAACCGACTTTCTAGTTTTACATGAATTGTTTATACTAGGACATATCTTACTCTCAGCGTGATCCAGAACTAATGAGACGGACATTGTAAGATTTGGCTCTATCACTATAGTATAGCTGAGATGCTGATAAGTATTTTTTAATAATTATTTAGAGATGATGAGAGGCCAGAAATATTTCCGACGGTATGCAGAGCGACTAGAACTGTGGATTCCATCCGCGAGGGAGGCCGGAACTCACCCCCAAATGTCAGCATCTCACTATAGTATATCTGAGACGCTGATAAATACGATAAAACTGTTTCCCACGTGGTTTATTGGTTAGAACTATTAACTATAATAATTCGATGAGATGCTAACAAGCGGTACGAGAAGTTAGAATCTCATTTCTAACAAACGTGAATTTAAGGAATAAATCAATTGATATATTGTTAAAGCTTATCAAGAACGGTGGAACTATGATGGATGCAAGTAAATATGAAGTCTATGTGTGAGATGCTAATATTTGACATGCTAGGTTCACACACGTGACGCCGGGACCGTCCACTAAGTAACGATACACGATACTCGGAAGGACGGCGTAAAACAATAGTTCCAATCGCGGACTCAATGCAACACTTTGACATCCTGGTTGTAAGCTGGCTAGCCACGTGGAACATAGTCAAAGTCTCGCTGCCGTAACTCGGGGTGTCCAGTGGCCTCTGATGGCGGTGATATTCCTGCCCTGTCCTCGACGATATTGGCTGGGATCATGATGACTTCGGTAGGTCTGGTCGTTTCTGCCTTCTTTGGCAAGCCAGTGACGGTGCCTCTACTCTGGGGCCCGCTGATCATCCAGCACGATGAGCCTTGTGGAACTCGAAACTTCCTCGTCTTCGGTACTAGTTCTAATATTAGGGACTGTCGATACCGACGATACAAAACGAAAGGTGAGGTGAAGTCCATGACGCTGTCCTTTTGGGTGGCCCTCCGTACTCTTTTTCGGATAGGATCCAATATAGGGTGGACGGATCAAGGTGCCGGGTCAACACGGCAGCTATCCACGTTCCTTAACGTAAAATCTGCTTATCCTCCTTCGTTGACTTCTAGTTGTTCGGATTGCTCGGTACCCGTGATGTGGTTGTGACGTATGAAATATTTGTACAAGAAAATATTAGCTTAGTGTTCCTTAATTATCCTATGACCCTGGAGTTCCTGGCCGGTTGCGTGATATTTAATTGGAAAAGAGACGTAAGTGCGTCCCGATATTGAAAAATGGAAGTTACCAATTCAGAACTTTCATGAAGTCCAATAATAACGTCACTGTATATAGAAAATTATAACTGTATTAGATGTGGTTCTGAAAATAGTAAAACTAGAGGAGTAATAATATACATAAAAAGCGATATAAGGTATAATGTAATAACAAACAAAAGTGTGGAACAGAATGCTTAGATAATCGTAGTGGAAATTAAAGAGAAATGACACGACGGAGTAGTAGGAGGAGTATACTACTCCCCAAGCACAAGCGATGTGAACTTTGTAGATGTTATGGAAGATGAAATGGAGCATGTTGGTTGTAAGTACAAATGTATAATTACCGGTGGTTTCAACTTAAATATCCTAAATAACGAGTATGCAAAGAAGTTGTGTGAAAAATTGGGTACGTTGGGGTTCGTGCAGCGTGTCAAAACACCAACAAGAATAGTGGATACTGAAAAAGAGATAGCAAATAAGCTTAACGAATATTTTATTGACAGCATAGTAGAGATTGTAAATGACATAAGATTAAAGGATGACGGGACTGATTTTACGCTTAGCACTGAATTAAATTGCAAAATGTATCATTTTAGAGAAATTGACTTGTCTGAACTGCGCAAAACATTGGAAGAAATGGCGAATAAATCTGACAGTACAGATGGTATAAATACAAATATATTAAGAGAAGCAGTTAAATAAATAGGAGCAGAAATAGTAAACGTAATTAATGAATCGTTGAAAATCGGGAAAATCCCCAAGGAATGGAAAGTATCCACAGTTCCGATACCCAAAATTAAGAACACGATAAACGCGGAAGAATTTAGATCAATAAACGTGTTACCGGTTGTGACGACGTAATCGCACAAATAAATGGCACCGCCAGAAATAATTATCAAAACATGAAATTACTGGGCGCTAGGCATAACAAGAGTTACACCGCTGTCTCCAGAGGATACCTTGGCCAGCTTTTATGCGGTGGGGTCCTGGGTCTGGGAGACAATAACTAAATCTGAAATTTACAATAACCGCAAGACGACACAAAAGGGGCTTTGAGAAATCAAGCAGACCTAAGGTTTCGTTTAAAAGTACGGAACCCACAGACGGATCCGATTTATTGAAAACAAGAAAAATAAAAATGAATACAATAATAATACAATAAAAATGGTTAAAAATGGAACACGGTAATGAACAACGGTTCCAAAACAATTAATCGAACGGAGAATAATAATATAGACGGAACAATGGTTCCGAAAAATACACGCGTAAGGGAACAACGGTTCTTCAACACTTAGGACGCGAGAATAATAATAAAATCCAACAACCGTATATCATTCCAGTAACAAGGAATAACGATTCCTTACGCTACACACAACTAAAAAGGATTAGACGGATCCGAATCTTTTACGATAAACTGGGGATTATTTTCAGGAAGACCGGGCGCTTCCGGCAACACGCTTGTTACATAACGCACACGCAACGAGGAGCAACAGTAATATTTACAAAAATCAGTTGGCGAGTGGCATAGTGCCCGACTCGTCGGCTTCACAATGTATACAAATTTGAACGCGGTAACCAGGACGGTACTCGACCTCCTGTCTAGTCGCCTAGTATACAGAATTCTTAGATTCCCCCGCTAGTAATCTAGATCTTTCGCTTCTCGTCAAGCGCGTGTAGCCTATCTCGTCACGAATAATCCCGCGGCTGGAATCAAGTCCGGAGACCTATTTATCTACTAAAAATATCAGTCAGAAAATACGCCTTTCTGCCTTTCTAGCAACCACGGATATCGCTGGAAGAAAAACGTACTACTGCGCGGCACTTATGCTACACGACTCATGACCGAAACGATTGCGCGTAGCGTGGACGGAATAAGTAGATATTACATGCAATTTATTATAGTATGCTTTACGAATAATCAAACATAAAAACTAAAAATTGAACTTTGACACAAGATAACGGATCCTCCAGATCGCAACCGTGTTGAACGTCGCCAGCGGAAGGCGACGCGTGCTGTCTGAATCGAAGAAACAGCAGCTATATCTATGATTCCGTTAATCTTGATCAATTACGCAATTAATGAGCTCGGTAGCGTCACTCACCCCGATTCGCTCTGGCCAAATCACCTAGATCCACTCTCTCTCTCTCTCTCTCTCTCTCTCATGCTACTCTACTTTTGCTAACTCTTACGCTTTCAAAATAATGAGACACTAGTGGCACGCACCGTACGCAAGTTCGGCTACACCGCAAGTGACGCTACCCCAACGTTGGCCCCCTAACGTGCCCCAGTGGCGTGGAGGAATATTACCCTCGGGCGCAATCAAATTTGAGCTAGCCCCTACGTGGCCCAGTTCGCTCGCGATCTTTAACTATTTTCTCGATTTTAGAAAAATAGATCCGAGCATCTTCTCGTATGGTCGATTGCAGTGTCTTTTCTCGGGGCGGGAATCTCATCCGCACCCTATCCCACGTTGTGCGGCTTCAGGCCACCACTGCAACCCCCTGATGCAGCTACAATCTTGGATCATCTCTCGACATCTTTCTGCGTATGTGGCCTCAGTCAATGGTGCTCTACGGTTGCGCTGGCCCTCCACCTGTTGGCTACGTTACGCCAGTGCCGCTGGTCGCATTGCCTGGGCCCCTCTGCCGCAGTCAGGGCCGTCGTTTATGTATCACGGGCCTCGTTGCTTCTAAATTTTCGTGGCGGTTACCTTACGGGACCTATCACCGCTTCCCTATTCTCTCTCTCATTTGTGATGTGCACAAAGTGCCATGTCACACGGTATACGAGAACCTATTGGAAACGGTGGCAAAAGACCTTCGAAAAAATTGTATTAAGCATCGAGAATCGAACCCGTCGGAAAGACGTTAATGTCAGAATCCATATAACGTATGTGGATTTCTTTAAAGCCTTTTTACTCGAGAATGGCTGAAAAGCACATCCTATTATTTTAGAACATTACTAGTTTGGTGATGACCTATAACAGTGAGGAGTATGAATCCGAATAAAATTCCACAGGGGAGATTTTTTCTTGTAAGTGTATGTTCATAAGAGGTATACGAGCTGTGGTAAGTGAGTCAAATAATGTAGTTCAAATAAGCGGACAAGAAATCAAAGAAATTACTAGATTTAAGTACCTGGCCGTAATGGTGGATAACCATCTGCAATTTGATGAACATATAAAAGTGGCAGTACAAAAAATTGGAAAGAAAGCGTGTTACCTGTACAGGATAGGGAAGGATTTATCACCCAACACACGAGCAGTAACAGATAAGACAATAATTGCACCACACTTCGAGTACTGGAGTACGTTAGCAATATACAGGATGTCCCAGAATTGCTTTTGGACCGGAAAGTGGGCGATGGCTGGAGGTGCCCCCTGAGAACCCTCCCGCAAACCGTTTGCAAAAATTCGCAATAGTTTTAAATTTTTAAATGAGAAGCATTTAAGTGAGACCTATCAGAACGCAGGATTTCCGCGGGTAATAGCAGCGTGGTGGGAGGTACACTCACGGATGCCAAATATAGCTGCTGTGCAATAGTTTCCCACAAATTCCGCGCTTAGCAATTGTTTTACAAGCCGAGCAAGCGTCATTAGGATTCGTTGGCAAACTATCGATATGAGCATGGGCGTGTCTTAGCTTAGACTGGCGCAGCAGCTACACGTGCAACTCGGTCTGTGAAACAATTGCTAAGCGCGGAATTTGTGGGAAGTTATGCAAAGCAGCTATCTTTAGCATCCGCGAGTGTACTTCCCACCACGCTGCTATAATCCGCAGAAATCCTTCGTTCTGATTGGTCGCATTTAAATGCTTCTCATTTAAAAACTATTGCGAATTTTGGCAAGCGGTTTGCGGGAGGGGGTACTCAGGGCACCTCCAGCCATCGCCCACTTTCCGGTCCAAAAGCAGTTCTGGGACACCCTGTATACTGTAACGAAAGTTACAAACATAGAATATAATAAGATAGAAAGATAGATAGAAAGATGCTCTGAGGCGCGACACGATCATTCACTTACAATTGACTAGATACTCTTTCCGAATTTACCGGGATTACCCAATACGAAACAGACTATGTTTAGTGAAATGCCGGATGGGCACCAGACGCATCGTTGCGTCACGATACATAAAGGAACTCTCCGGAAAATATGAAAAGAGGTCCGATTAGCAGGAACGAACAAAAAGGTATGGTAGAGGGGCTGGGTCAACGCTGATGTTAGACAACGGAGAGATAAAGGAAAAGATAGTGAAAAGAAATCAGATTGAGAACCCATGAAATTCAGTAACAGAAAATATAACACATTGGCCCTTTTCTTATGGGACTTCAAATAAAATAGAATTAACAATTTAACAATGTCGAAAATCAAATAAATATCACACGAGACAAGGTCCTCTTCGGAACACGTAAAACAAAGTAACCGAAAAATACAAAATCACGCGATATTAGGTCTTCTACGGGACACGTTAACAATATTCGCGATAGAATAGATAATTACTACAAAAGCTACACAAGATTCGAGAGAACGCGAAAACAGAAAATCCCCCCAAAAAACACTTACGTGTAAAAAACTACGACAAGTACACGAGTGCTGTGTATTCCTCTAATAAAAAGTATTGGTATCAGATTATTGACGCCAAGTACATAAGTCCACTACATGTTTGCCTATTATATGATCTAGCACTGGCCCATCATTTTAATTGTATTTTCAAAATTTCCTATAACTTTTTCACTACTCTTTTACATTACTACTGTTTGTAGTAGTTGATTATGATTTAATGATCATTTAATAATTAATAAAACTTTAGGTGATTCCTTATCGAGTACTACTTGACGGGTCTGTGCCAAGAATTCTGAAGCGTTTACTTTGAACGTATTAATAGTATCCTAAAACTATATGTTTGTTATTAAGCTTTTACCGTGATTATTTTTGACGAGTTATTGTTAACATGTTCTATATAGAAAGTTGACATTGGTGTTGAGCTTGATGACTGGCATAATGAACGCAAGTTTATATCAAGAAATGCACGGACCCACAAAGTAGTACACGATAAGGAATCACCTACAGTCTTATAAATTATTAAATGACCTGTTACGTGCGCGTGGAAAATCAGATCCTACGTACGTGGTCTATGTCTAGTAATTAGAAGACTAAACAGTGGGGTCTGGTTTTTATCACAGAGTGACCCTAGGATATGGTTATCTAACGTATGAGTTCTAGGTCTACGGACAATGAATCGAGCCTAATGGGAAATGTTTATAGAAAACGTATTTAGTCTATGGTTTTACCGTTATTGACGTTATTTATGCGATGCATATGCGGACGCTCCCAACTTAATGACTATAAGACCCTTCCTGGAAAACCCCACTAAAAACTCCTTATTCATTTACAAAGAAGTCATCCTCATCCAATCCTGATCCAGCAGTTCTTTTACCCTTACGCATAGTTCCCCCGCCAAAATTCCCAGCACCAATGAATTAATTTCTTTAACCACTCCATGCTCTTTTTCTTAAAAATTTCTCTAGCTGAACCAATAGTAATAATCCCTAACCCTACTCCAACAATCCACCCCCGCTAACTAACATCCCTAATTTTTTTCAAGTCTCACTCTCATTCTCCGCTGGTCCGTCAGACAGTTCAGTAAAACAGTTTAACGTTCTCCTGCTCACTAGATACAATTATCAGTTCACTCCAATTTATTGTAATTCACTAAGTTATTTAGTACTAGTTGAAATTGCTTTCGCTTATTCCATAAAATAGCATTTTCGTAGAGTGTGTTGTCTGTGTGGCAATTTTATAATAAATTCTATTCATTTGCTCACTAACTTTGCATTATATATATATATTCTGCCTACAACCAACCTCTTCTACACCGCAGACATCTTCAGTAACCGTAAGCTGCAGAATCAAGGTAAGCACAAGCAATTATTATTGGTGATGGTACTCTTTAATTTTTGCTGAATTATCATAAATGGTAGACTTCCTAGGTTCAATTGTTTAGTTGGTGATGGTTTTCATTTGTTTAGAAACTTTCAAATCAATTCTAGCAAATATCTAGTTCAATTTATCCTTCCCTTGGTAATTAGAGGCATAGCCCAATCCCGAGTAAAGTGCGCAAGCATTGACTCAAAACAGGGCAAAGTAATAGTATATTACGGTTCGGTAAAGGCACCAGTCTAAGCCTCCATTCTGGTTTGGACGTAACAGACCATTAAATTATAATCAATTACGGAAAGCAGTAATAATGTAAAAGAGTAGTGAATACGTTATAGGAAATTTTGAAAATACAATTAAAATGATGGTCCAGTGCTAGATCATATAATAGGCAAACATGTAGTGACTTATGTACTTGGCCTCAATAATCTAATATCAATACTTTTTATTAAAGGAATACACAGCACTCCTGTACGTCGCGTAGTTTTTTACACGCAAGTGTTTTCTTGGGAGATATCACAAGTTTGTGTTGCTCAACGCGACATAGAAACTCTAAGCACTGAAATCTATATTTTCACAGATATAAAATGTAAATGCACAATGATGTAGCTATTTAGAAAAATATATTGCGTTGTCGAAAATCTTTAATGGCATATAAATTTAATTTATAAGTCGCTTTTTTTTAGAAGTGTATAAAGATATATGCAAATTTTTAAAGAAAATGTAATTTTCAATACATATGAGCGTCGTTAATGGTATCCAGTTTGTTGAAGCCGTGTGGTAAATGTAAGAAAGGAGAGTGTGCTGGAATATTTACGTACCTCAGGTCGTGCCAACAACAAAGAGGATACTATAGCTTGAGCGAAGCGCCAAAGCGTCGCTCGTTGCACACTTTTCTGGACACTCTGGACTTTTAAATGCGACACCTAGATACAGGAAACTACGGAGCGGAACACCGGGACACCCTGGACTTCTACATCCAGTACTTAGATACCAGAAACTACGGAGCAGAACACCTGAACACCCTGGACTTCCACATCCAGTATCTAGTGTGACGTGATTTTTCGAATCACGGTCCCAAGGCGGCTCCGGTTACCGATATAGATAACGTTCTCGATTTCTGGTTCCCTTCGGGTAGCCACCCTGCTCAGAAGCTACGCTCTCGGGTTGATTCGTATAGTTATGTCAAGGCTCTCGTAAGATTTCGTTATTGTTTAGTTGAGGTCGAGGTGCTCGAATCTGCCGTGGGGAGATAGTCTCGACGTACCGGGTTGCCCGGCAGAGGAGAGTACCCGACGGAGACGTCTCCACGGACCGGCAGAAGCCCGGATGAAATACTGGTGCCCCGCTGGAGATGGGCAAAGGGCTGTAGAGCGGGCGGAGGAAGTTGCGATATGGTTAAGGGCAGGGGAGGAACCTCCTGCCCGAGTTAAGGATGTAGGGCCCAGCTGTCGCCCGATGCCCTGGGGAAGCGGCCGTGGAGGATCTCCAGGAGATACGTACCGATTCGTTAAGGAACGCTCGTTCTGACACGTTCTCGGTTCGTCGACTTCTGTCTCTCGCACTATTTGCCGGACTCTTACTCCGACCCTCTCTACCTAAAACCTAGCAGCCTGAGCGGCCGTGCATTTTCCGTGCTCCCGTTCGTGTATACAGTTGCGTTTGCTGATTTTACGCGACCCCAAAGATCAACACCTACGGTTGCGTTTCTTGATTTTACGCGTCCCCAAAAATCGAAAGGATTCGTTAAGCTATCGCCTCGTCTGTTAGGTTCCGTCAGAGCTCTCGTTTTTGGTGGAGTTGGGCGTGTTCCACCCCAACTTCTAGTTTATACCGGCTCATCAGTTCCCGGTGAAAAAAGAATTGGCTGGTGCCCGCCTGGCTTGCAGATGTATGAACGATAGATGGACAGCCGAAGGTAACGTAGGTTGGTTCTCGAAGATAGTTCGTTCTCGTATGTTTTGCTATCGGTGTCGGGTCAAGGAAAAGAATTACGTTACAAGATATATACAATTTTTTAAAGAAAATGTAATCTGCAATGCATATAAGCGTCGTTAATGGTGTCCAGCTTGTTGAAGCCGTGTGGTAAACATAAGAGAGGAGAGTGTGCTGTATTATTTACGTACCTCAGGCCGTGCGAACATCAGAGAGGAGGAAACGAGTAAGGAAACACCTGGACATCCTATATCTTTAAAAACTGTCACCTAAAATACGAGCAACTATGTCGAAGCACACACATACATACACCCGTACACAGGCGCTCGACATGAAAGCCTTAATAATTCTGTACGATTGTAAAAGCAACCTTATATTAACTGGAAATTCGGTGTGAACGGTAGCTTCACGTGTGTATTTGATTGTGTTGTGTATTCGTAAATTACCAACACCATCCAAAAGTACGAATCGGTAAATCGTAATGCAGTCAGCGCCATCTGTCGTGTAAAAAAGTAGATGGACGTGCGAAGACGACGACGACGACGACGACGGAACTGAAATAAAATCATCTCGCTTGCCATTTCAATACGCCCTGATCTCGTACACTAATCGTATTGAACTTGGTGGCAATCGATTCAGAACCCTTGATTCCTGTACTGAATGGATCAATAATTTTTTCTCACACATAGCCGTTCATAAAATATTTGAGTCGAAACACAGGTATAAGTAATGCTTCGAGTGAAGAGTCTCAGCAGGCCGTGCCCTCTACGCCGGGTTGCCTGTACTTGCCTGACCTCGTCTACGACCTAGGTCCCTTCGAATACCCTATCCGCGGGTTTCTCGTGCGAGCACATCCTCTATAACGTAGACGCTGCACTGGAACGTCACAGGGCAAGGACAAGCTTACCCTGCACACGCGTCGGTAACAGGGGGTGATACCGATCTCGCGGTAGTAGCACGACACACTTAATCAAGCCCTCTACGTTATCGATGTTGTTGCGATCACCCGTTACCTCGCGGCAGTCATCGCCCACGTACACCCTAGGGTGATCTATAGGGAATTTCCCCGTTTTCGATATGAAGGGGTAGAGAGAGCACACGTCTACGTAGTGTATCCACTCAGATGCCTCGACTTCATAAAAACTGATAGTGCTCCTTGTACGACCACCGCAGAAAGTATCTCGGGTTTCGAGCGCCGCCTGTGATACTAGCGGGTTGTCATTCAACGCTCTGTATAAATCTGCTTGTCCCGGGTCGTTTATCCAACGGTCGAATTCACACAAATCTTCGTCAGCTGGTAATCGAGAAACCGAATCTTATCGTTTGTTGCCGCATACTCTCGAAGCGCGCGTCCATGAATCCATTAGTGTGTAGCCGCTATCTCTGTTTATACGATAGCATTTTGGGCAACAATATCAGATACAATCTTGAAACTGTACCTATGTCGGTGTCCAGGTAGTACCCGTCGATGGGCGTATCCTCCGATAGACGGTACTCTCGAGTGCGCCCGGCGTGGACTGTGGCACAGCCTAAACCACGCGTTGGCGAGAGGAGATATAAGAGGGCCTTACGCGATTGTTTTTCGCCGTACCGATACCCACCCGGCGGTAAAATAATTATCTGCTCGTCCCGCAAAAAGTTTTTCTGAAAAACTCTTGAGCACGCAGAGGCTATAGTGGTGCTCTTCGAAAAAGGGCAAACGTTACCGTGCTGGAGAAACATCTGGCAGGAAGAAACACAGGTCTGTCTGAGAATGGTGACGTCGGCTCTACAGTAATCTATAAACTCGGTTCGCCAGTTAAATACGTATCCCGCAGAGTGCTGCTCGCTATACCACTTTAAAAACTTATTACGTTTAGTCGCAGGCATCGTATTGGGCGAATAAAACTCGAGCGCCGATAACGGGCCGATATAGTACTGATTTTCGGGTATGTTGAATATATGCGCAAAGACGCCCTTTTGTTACAAACCATCCGCATCCGCGAGACTTTTGGTAGTGCGCTCAACGGCATATAGAAATAGTTAAGACTGTCTGGGAAAATTACACGCCCCGTCTTCATCATTAGGATATTCGTACTGCTGAGTATCAGCGTTAGGCTTTAGTACTAGAAATCAGGTTTTAGAGTTTTTCTTTTATGCTTCACGATGTGTCGTAGTATAAACTGTGCGTAGAAACCCTTGGCGTTACTGCGCCACGCAGATCACGCGCTGAAACGATTTTCTTTTAGGATCGCACACAAAATTTACAAACTACCTTATGGGATCCTCTTCGAAGATGTACTTGTGTACACTGCAAGACGGGCATACTCTCGCTAGATCTGTATCATTTATGCAGGCTGTACACGCTTGCTGAACGACGCACAAGTTTGGTTTGTGGATGCGCACTGTGTCGTCGCCGGGCAGCTTTCGTATCTGCAGTGTTTCAAAATCGTAAAAAATGTACAGAATATTTTTTTTTCAGCGGTAGCCTTTTTTACCGATCTGACGTAACACTGATGTCCTACGACGTTCACGCTCCTGCGGACTCTGCCGTACACCTTATCGCAAAAGTGTTTACAAGTCGTTCTTTGAAGAGGTCTAAGACACTGCGCTAGTTACGAACAGCCTGGCATGCGCTCTTTTCTTTCCACTTCGTTTTGATAAATAGCGTGTTTATATGATTATCAAAACAGGTTTAACCAAAAGAATACTTTTGACATTTGCGACAATTCAGGGTTGGGAGAGCCGTATCGCAGATTGGTTTTCCGAAACACCTGGCGCATTTACGGAAGCATTTATGCTTTGCCTTGCGTGTGTAAGTCCGGTTACACGGTATATAAAAATTACAACTCCCGGCCGCACCCCGCATATTTAAAATAGGTTGATAGTGATTCGAATTATTATAATACAGGATGCGGAGCGGCTGCCGTGGTTTTCCTGAACCATACGCGCTATCGAATATCTGCGATCAGTCGTACATACAGTGGATTCTCACCGCTACCTATACTGTCAAACTTGTAAACAACAATGTTTATACCCTTCAGGGCCAAGGTACCTTTGAAAGGAGGAGAGTCCATAAGGCCGGTTTTCGGCCCAAATCTAATTTGGATAAAAATGAATGAAATAACTTCCTGTAGTAACTACTGTAAAAATTAAGTCGATTCCACCCTAAACGGACCACCCCCAACCCCCGTAGCATCTCCATATACTCCTTATAATAGTGAAAATACCGTCACTTAAATAGCAGCATTTTTTGAAAGATTCGTCTTTAGTACACTAGTATTTTCTTAATAATTCATTTTAAATTATTTTTTTACTACTTTTACTCTTATCTATTTTTTTTAGCCTTTTTACCCCCTTGCCGGATAGTGGGACAACTCCGTTGCCCACCGTCACCACGTGGAGGTGCCCTGGTTGCAAACACGTTAAAGATATTGAGTTACAGTCTTAGCACACAACCTCATACCTGTGTGTAGATCCAACGATTTTCAAAACCCTTCATTTTCCGAAGGTTATTAGCACGGATTCGTAATGACAATAGAAAAATTCATCGGAAATCATATGTCACACGTAAAAGTACAGATACTGTATTAAAAGCCCACCCCTTGCTTTTCTACCCCTCTCCACTCTCCGCCAAGGGGGTAAAAAGGCTAAAAATAATAGATAAGAGTAAATGTAGTAAAAAAATAATTTAAAATGAATTATTAAGAAAATACTAGTCTACTAAAGACGAATCTTTCAAAAAATGCTGCTATTTAAGTGACGGTATTTTCACTATTATAAGGAGTATATGGAGATGCTACGGGGGTTGGGGGTGGTCCGTTTAGGGTGGAATCGACTTAATTTTTACAGTAGTTACTACAGGAAGTTATTTTATTCATTTTTATCCAAATTAGATTTGGGCCGAAAACCGGCCTTATGGACTCTCCTCCTTTCAAAGGTACCTTGGCCCTGAAGGGTATAAACATTGTTGTTTACAAGTTTGACAGTATAGGTAGCGGTGAGAATCCACTGTATGTACGACTGATCGCAATGGACCCTCCTCCTTTATCAATTTGTGGAATACAGCAATCGTCAGGCGGTATGTCTGCACAGAGGTTTGTCACACGCTCGAGAGCGAATCGTTTTTGTAATTTACCTCGTTGAGCCCGTACAGCGTTCCATCTCGCATGTAATTCCCCAGAGTGTACCTCCCCGTGTTCTCCGTGTACCATCGCCACAACGAGCGATCTAGGCAGACAGAGATTATCGATGTTTATGGTGGTCAGTATTGTGACGTGGTGGATTTCACCCGTCTTGTCCTCGGCGGAAAATCA
>NW_014332878.1:0-100 GCF_000341935.2 Cephus cinctus
TCCAAAACAATCCCAGTCGGTCCCAGCCTGTCCCAGACAGACCCAGACTGCTCCAAGAAAACCCCAGTCGGTCCCAGTCTGCCCCAGACTGTCCCATACC
>NW_014332878.1:351-1641 GCF_000341935.2 Cephus cinctus
GTCGGTCCCAGTCTGCCCCAGACTGTCCTAGACTGTTCCCTAAATATCCCAGTCGGTCCCAGACTGCCCTAGACTGTTCCAAAAATATCCAAGTCTGTACTAGACAGTCCCAGACATTCGCAGACTGTTCGAAAAAAATACCAGTCCCTCCCAGTCTGTCCCTGACTGTCCTACATTGTTCCAGAAATATCCCAGTCGGTCCCAGACAGTCCCAGACAGTCCCAGACTGTTCCAGTAAAATCCCAGTCCGTCCCAGTTTGTCCCAGACTGTCTTAGACTGTTCCAAAGATATCCCAGTCTGTCCGAGACTGTCCCAGACAGTCCTAGACTGTTCCACAAACATCCCAGACGGTCCCAGTCTGTGACTGTCTCAGACAGTCCCAGATAGTCCCAGGATATTTCTAAGGTATGCCAGTCTGTCCCAGACTGTCCTAGACTGTTCAAAAAATATCCCAGTCGGTCCCAGACTGACCCAGACAGACCCAGGCTATTCCAAAAATATCCCAATCTTTCCCAGACGGTCCCAGACAGTCCCAGATAGTCCCAGGATGATCCAAAAATATCCCAGTTGGTCCCAGACTGTCCAAGACTGTCCCTTACAATCCCAGGCGGTTCCAAATATATCCCAGTCTGTCCCAGACGGTGCCAGACGGTCCCAGACTGTTCCAAAAAATGCCAGTCTGTCCCAGTCTGTCACAGACTGCCCTACATTGTTCCGGAAATATCCCAGTCGGTCCCAGATAGTCCCAGGCTGTTCCAAAAATATCCCAATCTGTCCCAGACAGTCCCAGATAGTCCCAGGATGATCCAAAAATATCCCAGTTGGTCCCAGACTGTCCAAGACTGTCCCTTACAATCCCAGGCGGTTCCAAATATATCCCAGTCTGTCCCAGACGGTGCCAGACGGTCCCAGACTGTTCCAAAAAATGCCAGTCTGTCCCAGTCTGTCACAGACTGCCCTACATTGTTCCGGAAATATCCCAGTCGGTCCCAGATAGTCCCAGGCTGTTCCAAAAATATCCCAATCTGTCCCAGACAGTCCCAGATAGTCCCAGGATGATCCAAAAATATCCCAGTTGGTCCCAGACTGTCCAAGACTGTCCCTTACAATCCCAGGCGGTTCCAAATATATCCCAGTCTGTCCCAGACGGTGCCAGACGGTCCCAGACTGTTCCAAAAAATGCCAGTCTGTCCCAGTCTGTCACAGACTGCCCTACATTGTTCCGGAAATATCCCAGTCGGTCCCAGATAGTCCCAGGCTGTTCCAAAAATATCCCAATCTGTCCCAGA
>NW_014332879.1:0-22627 GCF_000341935.2 Cephus cinctus
AAATTATTGAAATCGGTGGGGTCGGGTTGGGGGGGTTTCCTTGTAAGTGTCCTGTTGCCCGCACCGAATAATCTGCCACGAACAAGACACCAACTATACAAGTTATTAAGTATGTTAACCCCACAAAATATTTAGGAGACTCGTCTAAAGACAATATGGTATATCAGTCGTATCAGGGCACGAGAACAAATGGTTTATACGTGGAGAATAATTTGCGTTCTTTGCTGACCCATGCATTTAAGGTGCGTAATTTGCATAAGCTCATGGAAGAGCATGCTGCTATTGCCAACAACGAACCCGGTTTCATCTGCGACATCACATGCGGTGCTGAATACAAGCGATTGAAAGATGAGGTCATAACCGAGAAATATGACGTTTGTCTAATATGGAATACAGATAGCATTCGGGTGGCAACGAGCTCGGTTGCTCAATTATGGCCTATACAAGTTCAGATCTTGAACATTCCGCCTAAGAATACACGAAACTTCCAATTTGTTTGTGGCTTGTATTACGGGATGGGGAAGCCGAATATGCTGTCGTTTCTACAACCAGTTGTAGCGACAATTAAAAATCTTCATTCGACTGGCCTAAAATGGCAACACCCTGTCGATAATATGATAATGTACAGTAGCGTCATTGCTCCGATCGCTACTTTCGGTTGTCCCGCAAGATCTGCTGTGCAAAATGTTAAGCAATTTAATGGAAAGTACGGATGTGCTCACTGTGAAGATCCTGGCGAAACTTATCAGACAACACATGGGATCAAACACGTATATCCCATGCTGGAAAAAAATCGCCTGAACGTACACACGTAGGCATGATTGAACAGACTTTAGAAGCATGCCATAGTAATCTTTCAGATGTAAGAGGCGTTAAAGGGCCTTCGATTGCAGTAATAATGCCGCACTTTAATATCGCTACAGGGTTTATTCCTGATTACGTGCATGCTATCCTGCTTGGCGTTGAACGTATACTCTGTGATTGATGGTTCGGATGTGGAAATCGAAACAAGACATATTCTGTTTCAAAAGCAGCTGAAGCATGAATTGATGAGCTTCTACTCACTATTAAGTTCTGGAAGGCAAAAGAATTGTCCGCGATCCTGCTTTACTACTGGGTGATACTCATGTAAGATAAACTTCCAGAACGTGAACGGTATTACCAACATTATTTGTTGTTAGTCCGTGCAACTCAAATTCTGTTACAATCGAAGATATCGACAGACGAAATTGTATTGTCTGAATGCATGCTTAACATTTTCTGTTCGGATGTTGAAAAATTGTACGGTCTTGAAAAATGTTCTTTCAACGTTCACCCACTAACGCATCTTTCACAAGCAGTACGACTGTGGCGCCCACTCTGGGCCTGGTCTACTTATCCATTTGAAGATGATAACGGAGGCTTAATTAAAATTAAGCACCGTCCAAACAAAATTGATGTAGAGCTATTAAATACTATAAAACTAACAAATATTATATACAATTTGAAGCACTTTTTGATTGGAGTTTTAGAATTAAATGATACGGTTATAACAACATTTGAACAGCAGTGTCAATTCCCGACGGCAGAAGCTATCGATGCATTAGCGAAAATCACTAAATTTTCGCTTCATGAGCTTCGGTCTATAGACTATAACGGGGTGTCCGGCTCGTCCCCGCTATAATTAATTTATCCACAGAGCCGCCAGGGAACGCTAGAGGGCTAAGAATTTCTGAAAAATTAGGAGGTCTGATCGGGGTTCAAACCCGATACTTTCAGACTACCAAGTCGAGCACTTACCACTGTGCCACCGAACTCACTGTCCGACCTGATAAGTCCTATTTATTTATTTTTCGGTCATTTCTGGGTGCACCCCCCTCCAGCTCTGTAACACCAAGTTACAAGACATACGGTAATATCTCAAAATAAAAGTTGGAAAGCGAACTCTTACCTCAGTTGAGTATAAAAAGGAAGTCAAGAGAGGCAATACCTGCATAACTTGGCATCAGGCTAAATCTTTTTTGGAGTTGTCCACTATTATACGGAACTTGACGAGCACTATTACGCCATAGTGTGACAGCTAACTCCATGTAATGACCGAGCCCTTATTACACATCGTGGTACAGGCGTACAATTATCATACATCGTTCCAGTTTGCGACAGTGGCATCATACACGCAGTTTCTGTTTGCGAAATAAACGGCCAACTGCTTAGAGTATTCGATTACGTTTGGTTGGTTCCAAACACATATGAACTTAAGTAAAAATGTGTATATTGTATACAAATTGTATATAGATTGCATATAGTATATGTACTGTATATGTTGTAACGTAACTCTTTCCCTTAACTCGACACCGATAGCAAAACATCCGAGAACGAACTATCTTCGAAAACCAACCTACGTTACCTTTGGCCGTCCACCCGTCGTTCGTGTATCCGCAAGCCAAGAGGGCGCCAGCCAATTTTTTTTTTCACTGCGAACTGACGAGCCGGTATAAAATGGGAGTTGGGGTGGAACATGCCCAACTTCACTAAAACGAGAACTCTGACGGAACCTATCAGAAGAGGCGATAACTTAACGGATCCTGTCGATTTTTGGGAACGCGTAAAATCGAGAAACGCAACCGTAGGTGCCGATCTTTGGGGTCGCGTAAAATCAGCAAACGCAACTGGATGCACGAACGGGAGCGGTTACGTCTCCGTCGGGCACTCCCCTCTGCCGGGCTACTCGGTACGTCGAGACTATCTCCCCACGGCAGATTCGAGTACCTCGACCTCAACAAAACAATAACGACATCTTACGAGAGCATTGACGTAACTATACGAATCAACCCGAGAGCGTAGCTTCTGAGCAGGGTGGCGACACGAAGGGAACCAGAAATCGAGAACGTTATCTGTATCGGTAACCGGAGCCGCCTTGGGACCGTGATTCAAAAAATCACGTCACAACTCCCCACCCCTTAAGGGTGGTTGAGGCTTAGAGATCGAAACGAGAGCTAGTGCAAGCAAATCTGACCGAGAGCCAACTTTTTGATTAGAATATTTTCATCGGTATTCCGAAATGTTCGAGAACTTTATTATATAAGTTTTTTTTTCTTTCGATAGCTTAGTATTCATTCCCCTGTTTACAGTCGAGAGCTACATGGTGGCGGGGAAGATTGAAAACCAGCCGGAAAAATTTCTCCAGCTTGAGAAAATGACTTTTCAGAAGGTAATATTTTTGCCGATAGCTTGTCAATTAAGACATTCACTAATTTATTTCGTGAGCTATGGCCAGTTAAAACCAGTTTCGATAGGAAGTATTTTTACCCACCGGTGCGAGCGAAAGCGAGACAGAGTGAAAACAATAATATTTGGTAGGTAAGACGAGAGCTGCCTGATAATTCGTAGGCGCGAGAAAATGTTTAAAGATCACTATTTCGAGAAGTCGGTAAGTAGACCACTCATCACCTGTGCTACCTCCGTAGGGAGGGACGATAGAGAGCACGTTACGATCGTGAGCTAGTTCTGGACCTTAGGCCGGACTCAAGTCGTGAACCGAAGCCGAGAACTGTTTCAGGGACCGGGGTCTCCTGGAACGAGAAGGCAAAATACGATAATCCGATAGCGAACGATGTCTTACCCGCTGGTGACTGTCGAGAGCTATTTAATTAATATTTCGCGAGTAAGCCGGGATTGTGCGAGAGATGTTTACTTTCTCGGGTCGAGAAATGAATTATTATTATTCTTTTTTTTTTGTAGCGATATCTCTTCGCATGGTCCTCTGACCACGCCGCGAATTAATTCGAGAGCGGTGAATCGACTTGCTTCCTTTTCGAGATCGTTTGCTTTTTTACCCGTGTTTACACGCAAGAAGCTTTACCTTGTCACGGGTAGACCGATAGCAGCACGAGAGATTTTGATTCCCTCGGCACGGGAATAATATTCAAGAACAATAATATCGAGAGCTACTATGCGTTTACAGACAGGAATAATTTCGGTATCTTCACGCGGGGAATTTTTTTTTTATTCACCGATTATTCTCGGTGGTTCCTTATCCACGTGCGTGGCGAAATCTCACATTTCTTTTTTTCTCTGTTTCCTGTAACGAGAGCTGAGGTCAGTTATCCTTGCTGTCGTGAGCTAAGTCGAGAGACCCAGAACTGATTTTATTCTTCTTTGATAGCACGAGGTTCTACCCGCTGGTTACTGTCGAGAGCTAATTCCTTATTTTGCGCGGGTAGACCGAGAGCCCGCGAGGGATGTGTCATCTCTCGCCTCGAGAAAGTAGTATTAACTTTTTTTTTCTTAAACGAGAGCAAGCAATCGGTAGCGGTAGTGTCATCCCGCTGGTTACTGTTGAAAACTGTGTAGGGGTGTCGCGGATTGACCGAGATCGTGCGAAGGCGTTAGCTCTGGCGCTCCGAGAAGGTATTAAGCGTAGTTTATTTCGGGAGCCATAACGATAGCGAGCATTGTTCACCTGCTGTTTGTTGTCGAGAACTGATTTCATATTTTTCGCAGGCGAACCGAGAACGCGTGAGAGGTTTATCCTTTCTCGCTCCGAGAAAGTATTACTAATTTTTTTTTCTCTTCCGGCAGCTGAGGCTTTGTGGCCCAGGTAGCCGGGGCTACGGCCCATTCCCGGGATCCTGCATCTCTTTAGGTGCAGTCAGGTCGAGATCCGGCGGCCGATATGGTTTGATATCCTTTATGGAAATATTCCCCATCGGTTGCCCATTGAGATCGGAGAGGTTGTAAACCATTCGCGATAACTTCTTCGAGATCACATATGGCCTCTCGAACGGAGGTGCCAGGGCCGCAGATATATGTCAGGTGGCCGACGATAGCACGCGCGATCTTCGCAGGACGAGATCGCCAACCTCGAACATACGACCCCTGCGACGGAGATTGTACTGCTCGGATTGTTTCCGAAAAGCCCCCCTACGTGTCTGCATCCTTTGCGTGGTGTTGGGGGCTCAGTACCCGGTTCTCGGAGAAGCTAATTGCAGACGGGGTGTGGGGGTGCTTGGGCTCCCACACTGGACATGGGATAGGCCCGACCGACCCGGCGAGTGCGAGGTAGCTCGCGTGAGTGTCGGTGGGCTCAGACCTTGCTTGTCGCATCTCCTGCGGCTGAGGCAGTTCCGAGTGGTTCCCTTAAGGCGGGAGAATCCTGGGTTGCGTTAGTTCATAGGCGAATGGCAAGGCACTCTGCGGGCGTTCATTCCTGTAAACTGCCCGCGTCGAGGTGTGCCCTTAGAGGTTCGCCTCGATACTGCGTGCTCCCCAAAAGGTAAGCACTCACCCGTATGCCTAGCCCATGGTAAGTCCTGGGGTCAAGAAAGGGCGGGCTTTCCTTACCCCTGCCTGGTATTGGTGGGAGGTGGTCGCGCCGGCGCAGAAGGGTTTAGAGCTGGAACGGAACGGCTGCTGTCTGCCGGTCTCGGCTTCCTGTCCCCCTTCCCCTCCAGGGTGGTAGCCAGGGGTTGGTGCTTCGGTGGTTATCCACCATGGTGCCTGTCCGTGCTTCTCTCTGTAAAGAGGGAAGTAGTGGGTACCCAGCACCACGAGACGGCGCGTCCTCAGCTTGCGGATAGAGGCTAGTCTGTTTCAGACGTGGACAGCCGATGGGACAGAATACAGATACACGACCACACACAAACAGATTACAGGACACTGACATATTAACCTTGCGTATGGTCAATGCGGCCGCGGGCGGGGCTGGGTAGGGGCTGAGCCTTGACGACTGGCGGAGCTTTAGGGGGAGAGGCTAGACGTGGCGGTCCCCTAACCGGGATATCTGCCACTGATAATTTGCTGTACGCCCTAACTGTCACATTGATGTGAAGAGCTCTATCAACGAGCTTCTCTTTCACTGAAGGGGCTATAGGGGCATGTTACGGGCGAAGCGAGGGAGTTCCGATCTCAATTCGAGGTTAGAGTCACCCTCCGTGGGTAGAGGTGGAACCTTGTAAAAGGGGCGCTCTTCCACTGAAACACCTGCAGACTGACGCAGCAACCCTATAAACGGGTACCTTTGCTGCTGACTCGGGCTCGTCTCACCCAGTCCCCATCAACCTGGGCGATGACCATGTGAGGAAGGTGAAGCCTAATTCCTATCCGCCGCTCGCGGTTTTTCCGGGTTGAACGGACACGAGGGTACACACACGATATCTCCACATGCACAAACAAAATATACACACAACAATAGACACCATACTGACACACAGGTCGCCAGGCGTAGGGACTCGTGGCAGCGGCTCGTCCGCTCCCGACCCCATCTCCCCTGCCCACAGAGGGTACCGTAGGAAAACCAGACAGCGCCCCTGGGCCGCCGGTAGTGAGGGGCTCAAACCCTGCGGTAACCGCCAGGGAGGCTGCCCTACACAACGGTGTATAATCCCGTCCTTGTAGCAACGCCGGATGGTAACCGGATGGGACGTCTGCTGCAAGGTGCGGGGGGCCCCACTGAGGCCACTGGGTTTGCTGGGGGGGCTGGGGAAAAACTGGGGGCGAGCGTCCGTTGCCTTTCGGACCCCTGTCCCTGGTGTAACCTGACACACACCACACATACACATAGAGGAGGTTATGGGAGGAAAACACCAAGATGACAAGTACACCAGAAAGTGAAAAAACAGCTAGAGCGCAAGCTGCGTTGGGTATCCCACCCACCCCTGTAGGCCAACAAAACCAACAGCCAAGTCTGCAGGTATTAACGGAGGAGGAGCGACCAACGCCATCCAGAAAATGGGCGGTGGAGAGTTAAGTATGGCGGACGCTGGCAAGAAAAAGGGTGATCCCTTTAGATGGGACGCATCGCAAGCCAAGCTGATTGCTACGCTTGTTGAAATTGTCAAGAAGCTGGACGACCTCGCGACCCAGCATGGCAATTACACAAAGAGGGAGATTAAACAGCAAATTGCGAAAACCTCTGAAGTTGTGAAAAAAGTGTTCACACTGCACAGCAAAGTTGTCGAAGACACCACGCCGGCAAAACGAAACCGGGCAGAAACACCAAGCCCGAAGGACAGCGTGGCAAAGAAGCCAAAAACAAAGAAGGCGATACCAGGGGGAAAAGGACAGGCGGTATTGCAATTTTTGCAGGGCATGCCATCGACATCCACAGCCCCCTCTGAGGCATCGAGATCCACAGATCCCACTGAGGGTTCACAGGTACAAGAGGAGGATACTCGAAAAGAGGCAAATGAAGGTGACTGGACGGTCAATCCAGTCGTAAGAAGAAGAATAAGGAGGTGAAGGCCCTTCCCTCAGGAAACCAAGAGCCTGGACGAGAGGGAAAGAAAAAAGCAAAGGCTAAGAAGAAGAAGCGAGCCTCTGTGAGGGTCAAGCCGGATGCGGTACTCGCCGTACCTGCAAACGGTAAGACCTACGCAGAGGTACTTCAAAAAATGACGGACGGAGTGAACGTTGACACATTGGGCATCAGCATCCGGTCCATCAGGGAAACTAGAAAAGGAGCAGTACTAGTCGAACTGGGAAAATCGGAACCTGCGACCCGTGCCCAGCTGGAACAGGCCATCTCGCGGGTTCTGGCTAGAGATGCCACGGTGAAGGCGCTGGTGCCACAACTCACCGTAGAGATTAGGGACGTGTTAACATCCTCCACTAAAGATCAAGTGGAGGAAGCTATAAAAACGGCAATGGGGGAGAGTGCGCCAGCAACACTGGATGCATGGCTCGCCCCTACAACGCTGAGAGGCAAGCGGCTGGTAAGAGTGGCAATGGACGCGCGGTCAGCCCGTACACTCGCTGCCAGGGGTAAGATCCGTATCGGGTGGACACTGCCCGGTACGGATCAAGGAGTCGCCAATGAAATGCTTTAAATGCCTTGGCTATGCTCACGGCACAGCTAACTGCACCGGTCCAGACCGATCCGGGCAGCACTGGAGGTGTGGCGATACAAGGCATAAGGCAAAAGACTGCGAAGCCGCTCCGTGCTGCTGCCTTTGCCAGTCATTGAATCCACCGGAGGACGCATCGCATGTTCGGGGAAGTGCGAAATGTAAGGCCTTTGCGGCCGCGGCACGGAGGAAACCGGCCTAAAAATGGCGGTTCTAATCCAGGCCAACCTGCATAGGTCAAGGCTGGCCCAGAACCTGCTGGACCAGAACGCCAGGGACTTTGGCGCGGATCTGCTGCTGCTTTGCGAGCAGCACAGAGATGAAGGCCATAGATTCTGGTTCTGGGACCTCACCGGAACAGCGGCCATCAAGATCCAGAGCAGAGGCAAACTCCTGGTAACCGACAAAGGCACCGGGGAGGGCTTCGTCTGTATTAAATGTGGCCAAATGACCTGGGTCAGCTGCTACATTTCCCCGAACATCCCGGGGGGTGTCTTTACAGAAATACTTGCGACACTCGAGGATGCCATCACTGAGCTCGGTGGGGACAACATCGTTGTGGCTGGAGACATAAACTCCAAGGCCACGGACTGGGGGGCCGACGAAACAGATGTCAGGGGGAGGGCAGTGACGGAAATGGCCGCAAGGCTGGACCTCATTGTCCTCAACCATGGCGGCGTCACCACGTTTCGTCGTGCGGGCTCGCGGGTATCGATCGTTGACGTCACCTTGGCGTCAGCCTCGATCGCCCGCAGCATTGTGGATTGGAGAGTGTCGGAACAGTACACGGCGAGCGATCACCAGTACGTTACATTCTCCATTAGGAGAGGGCGGGCACCGCAACCAGTCCGCAGTATAACGAAGGGCTGGAATGTCGCGAGGTTAAATGGCGTGGCACTCCGGGAGGCTGTGATTGCCGCACCGGCCTCGGCCGACTTAAGCCTGCTTAACAGCAGAGAGTCGGTCGGAGAACTGGTTGAGCGGAACATGAGCCTCACAGCGGACTGGTGCGATGCTAGCATGCCGCGAAGGGCCGTTAGACCCTTCCAGAGGCCAGCGTACTGGTGGACGCCGGAAATCGCCGAGCTCCGGAACGAATGCCAGCGCTTAAGAAGGAGGGCTACCCGAACGAGACATCGGGATGCTGAAGCGATGGCGTCTTACAGGAGCGCCAGGAAGGACCTGGTGAGCGTCATTCGTGACAGCAAGAAGCGGTGTCTGGCGGAGCTGAGGGAGGACATCAACAAGGACCCATGGGGTCTGGGCTATCAGATCGCAACAAAGCGGTTTGGCAGCACAGCCCCGGTGGCACTCATGGATCCTGAAGATATGCGGAACATCGTAGACTCCCTCTTCCCCAATGACCCAGAACGGGAAGCCCGAGTGCTAACCGTGGATGAGGAAGCTCCTCCTTTCACGAGGGTGGAGCTACTGACGGCGACGGCGGATCTTGAAGACCGGAAGGCTTCGGGTCCGGACGGGATCCCGAATGAGGTGCTGAAGGTCGTGGCGAAGGAGAAGCCACATGTTCTGCTGGACATGTTAAACGCTTGTTTGCGCTTGGGTATGTTCAGTAGACGTTGGAAGATCCAACGCCTCGTCCTTCTGGACAGGGGCAAGGGCCCGCCCATTACACCATCGTCGTTGAGGCCCCTGTGTATGATCGACTGCACGGGTAAAATCTTCGAGAGGCTCATCCGCGGTAGGCTTCGGGAAGCCATAAGTGCTGGCATTGGCCTTGCAGAAAACCAGTACGGTTTCCGTAAGGACAGGTCCACGGTGATGGCAGCAAACGAGGTCACGCAGGAAGTCTACGACGCGTGGAGTGCTCCACACAAAAGTCGGGACGTATGCGCGCTGGTCACGCTAGACGTAAAAAACGCGTTTAACTCGGCGAGATGGAGGGACATAATGAGTTTCCTCCAACAGTACAAGGTACCGGAGTACCTGCGTCACATTCTTGATGATTATCTTCGAGAGCGAGTACTTCGGTATGACACTACCGCGGGCCGCCGGGTGAGGCGGGTCACGTGTGGTGTGGCACAGGGTTCCGCGATCGGTCCCGACTTGTGGAATATCCTGTACGATGGACTCCTGCGTCTTAAGATGCCCCTGGGAGTACGGCTGGTTGGCTTCGCGGATGACATCGCACTTGTCGTGAGAGCCAGGACGGAGGTGAAACTCAGAAGGCGAATCAAGCGGGCCATACTAAGGATCTTGCGGTGGCTCGAAGAGCATGGTCTGGCACTGGCGGGACACAAAACCGAGGTGGTGGTAATTACGAGGAGGAGAAACTTTGGCGACAATTTCCAGGTGGACGTTAATGGCACGACGATCACCAGCGTGGAATGCACCAAGTACCTCGGCGTCTGGATCGACTCTCGACTCGGCTTTAACCAGCATCTCCTGAAGGCGCATGCCAAAAGCGTCAAAGCTCCTCGCGGGACTAAACCGAATGATGCCGAACATAGCCGGGCCGAGGGAAGATAAAAGAAGGTTGCTGGTTGGGGTCGCCAACTCGATCCTCCTCTATGGTGCAGAGGTCTGGGCCGGGGTCCTAAGCACCAAAGCCAACAGGCAGCGCCTCACCTCGGTACAATGTGTCGGAGCCCTCCGTGTGGCTATGGCCTACCGCACTGTCTCGGCTGCTGCGGTTATAGTCATTGCGGGAGTCATCCCCGTCGTATGGCTCGCTCGAGAAAGGCAACGAAAGTTCCTGGACAGACGCCGCGAAGAGGCTCAGCAGGACGAAGCTCAATATAGAGCGGAGACCCTGCTGAGCTGGCAAGGCGACTGGGACAGTGTGGAGAAGGGTCGGTGGACGTACCGCCTGATTCCCAAAATCCAGCCCTGGCTCGAACGACAGCACGGCGAGCTGTCATTCTACCTGACGCAGCTCCTTACGGGACACGGTGCGTTCACGGAATACCTCCACCGCATGCGCAGGAAGACATCCCCGTGGCGCTAATACTGCCCTGTGGCGGCGGACACCGTGGAGCACACGTTCTTTGCGTGCAGCTGCTGGGCCGCACGAAAACTGGAGTTAGAGAACACCCTAGGTGAACCGATCACGCCCTATAACCTGGTCCCGACTATGCTCAAGGGTCGGGATCAGTGGGTGGCGATCGAGGCGTTCGCCAGGGACGTCCTCAAAACTAAAAGACTTGAGCAACTCGAGGATGTCGCGGTAGAGTAACGCCGCGACTAGGTCGACAGGGACGCCCAGAGTGTGCCGATCGCTACCATATACCTGGCTCTGACTCTCGCTCTAGAGTCTGAACTAGGGGCAGCGATTGACGCGAATGGGGGCATTCCCACAACAAAGGCAGGAGCACACAGGAGTGGCAGCGAAGACTGCTGGGGTAGATCGGACGCTTGACCGCGATGGGATGGGACAGGGGATATGGTCTGGATAGATGGCATCCCCGCCATCACGGGATGTCGGACAAATGGAGAATCGCACACGCTCGCATATAGGCGTAGGCACTGGTGGTGCGGTGCCTAAAAGTGGCACCACCTTCAAGTAATGCTAACGCAGTTCCAAGGTGGATTTATGCCATGAGCCACGAGGGGAGTTTTAGTTGGTAGATCGGTACACACCGCGAGTCCAACACTGTTGCCCGTCCCGCCTTCGCGTTTAAACGCATTTCTCCTCTCGCCCAAAAAAAACCATGGTGCCTGTGCCGGGTGTCACCTATTAACCTTTTTTTATTTTATTTTCATTTCTAGGTGGGCTTCCCGGGGCATCGCGTTGGTGGCTTGCCACCATGGCGGCAGTACCGGAGGCCCTACTAATCTTGTTTTTCTTTCAGCTACCGTAGGGATATAGTTTAGGTTTAGACGGGTAGGACGTCCCGAATCGCTGGTGTAGGTGCCGTGCCTGTGCGATGCATGGCTGCGGGGACGGGAAAATAAACGCAGTCCTGAACGGTCCGACCCGGGGGTACCTGCCGAACCCCCCGGCGTAAGTAGGCTTGGCGCCACACGTGGCTCTGCGGCGCTGGACGTTTAGTTCTGCAATACTCGTGGAAATCCCTTATGAATTGTCATTCTAAAACGGTGAGGAGGTGTTCCCGCCTGGCATCGCACTTTCAAACAGGTGGGCCCGCTAGTAGGGAGGTTCGTAGGGTTACGCGCTCGGTGGCGGCCTCCGTCTCGTCGGTAGCGCCTCACCGTGCCGTGTCCGGCAGTCCCCGCGGGACACGGTCCCAAGGAAGCAACACCCGGGTTGCCCGCGTCGTTTTGGTTAGGATAGACGAGGTCCCGGGACCTCTAGGTACACGTGTAGGAGCCTCGGAGGCTATTGTTAGGCAAGTTAGCACCGCGACCGCGACAATTAGTACCGCGTCCATCCCCCAAACCCCATCGTCACCGTCCGTTACTTCCGCGTCCGCGTCCGCTTCCGAAAAGGTGTCGGCCCTCGCACCCGCGTCGTCGTGCACGGTAGTTAGGCAGAGAGCATCCGGAACCGCGACGGATGTTAGGATACTGCAGCTGAATATGCGTCGTTCGACTGTAGATCGAGGTTAGCGTGCTAAAGGCCGCATTCCAGGCAATCCCCGGTCAATTCGTGCGATTATATAATGGGTGCCTTCAGTGGGGCGTCTTTCCCTCTGCTTGGAAGGAGGGCTCCCTCAGAGTCCTCCTAAAGGGCGAGGACAAGGACGTGAAGGACCCAAAATCATAACGTCCTATATGTCTTCTCTCCGTGCTAGGCAAGCTTTTCGAGAAGCTTAAGCTCAGATTAGCGGACGCGTTGGTGGCTACTGGGAAGATCTCTGATCGGCAATATGGGTTCACACCCGGAAGGTCGACGGAGGACGCTGTTTTGGAGCTGCGCCGTATGGTCTCCGGTTCCGAGGAGCGGTATGTCGTTGCGCTGCTCTTCGACATCTCGGGTGCCTTCGACAAAGTCTGGTGGCCGCTCGTTTTCGATAGCCTTAGAAAGGGCGATTGCCCGAAGAACGTCTTCAACGTTCTTCTTAGTTATTTTGAGGAAAGGAAAATAAGTATTCGTAGTAATGCGATTGAGGTTTCCAAGCGCGCCAGTAGGGGGTGTCCGCAAGGTTCTGTCCTTGGCCCGGTGTGCTGGAACCTCATATTCGACGGCCTACTCAGGCAACTTGAGGACTCTCCGTCGGTGGAGGGTAAGTTCGTCGCATATGCGGACGACCTCGTCGTCTTAGTGTGCGGCGAATCTCGTAGGGAACTCGAGGCCAAAGGTCAGGCGATAGTTGACCTTATTCAAGGATGGTGTAAGCTAGCGAAGTTAGAGGTCTCGAGGACCAAAACAGACGCAATCGTGCTTAAAGAAGATTTTATAAAGCGGGCCCCTGTAGGAAGACGGGGAGGAGCGCGTCCGGATAGGAAACGTAAAGCAGTCAGGGCTACTAAAGCAAAATTGAGTGATAGGCCGCCGACCATCCGATTAGGGGAAACTAGTATTAAATTTAAAAGTACCGTGAGATATTTCGGTGTCCACTTCGATAGGAATATGGGAGTAAGTTCCCATGTTAGGTATCTCAGCGAGAAAGTCGGGTCGTTGTTTAGTAAACTCGGTTACCGTGAGATATTTCGGCGTCCACTTCGATAGGAATATGGGAGTAAGTTCCCATGTTAGGTATCTCAGCGAGAAAGTCGGGTCGTTGTTTAGTAAACTCGGTAGACTGACGCGAGCCCAGTGGGGCCTTCGTTTCAGGTCGCTCTCGGCGACATATCGGGGCGTGTTCGTCCCGACGGTCGCTTATGCGACTGCGAGATGGGCCGACCTTTGCTCGCAGGGCGACCTGAGGGCCTTGAGGTCGATGCAGCGCCGGGTGCTCATCTCCGTGACAGGCGCTTATCGCACGGCGTTGGAGCCGTCCTTGTGCGTTGTTGCGAGCGTGCTTCCCGTTGACATTTTGCTTCGCGAACACCGCGCTAGGTACCAGATTAGAGTTGCGAAGGACGCTGAGATGGGGCAGGTAGTTGTTCTGGGCACGCAGAGCAAAACAGGTCGCGTACGAGGTAATCAGGGAGGAGGCAGTGCGTTTGTGGCAGTCCGACTGGGCGGCGTCGGACAAGGGTAGGGTCACGTATGCCTTCTTCCCTGACGTGACTGATAGGCTTGCTGCGGCGCGCTGGGTCCTGCCCAGCCACTACGCGACCCAGGTCCTCACGGGCCACGGTAACTTCCGGGAGCGCCTCGCGCGTCTTGGGCTTGCCGATGGCGAGGACTGTGTCTGTGGTGGGGGGTCGGACACGGTTGCGCATTTTATTCTAGGTTGCGCCGAATTCAGCCCCCAGAGAGTAGCTCTGCGGGACGCGGTACGCGATAGTGTGTGGGAATGGCCGTAGGTGGCGCGTAGTCTCGTGTCCACCCCCGAGCTATTCGATATCTTCGCGGATTTCTGTACTGAGTGCCTTCCGATTAAGGCACTCTCCGGGTAGGTAGGTGAATTTAAATTGGCTGCGGAGAGCGCTTCCCATGCCGACTTTAAGTCCGTCAGCGCCGCGTCGGTATTAGCTTCCGGGACTGCCCACCTGGGGTCAGTCGGAGGCCTCGGGAATGGTGGCGCGGACCTGCAACCTTCGCGGGCCCCCCGCGCAACGGGGCGGTTTAGGGATTTCACGTCGGTCATCGTAACGCCGGGTAGGTCGGGTCTGCGGGGCAGAGCGGTACTGGCTGTCCAGCAGGCCCGAATATTCATCTATCATTCACCACCATATCATCTCATAATCACCCATTCATTCATTTCATTCACATTCATTCAAGATCGTACGCGAGTGTCAAGTATGTCAATCTAGCAAAGTAGAGCAAGCCTTACCAACAGGTTTAATGGGAAGGAGAGTAGTAGATCAGCCGTAGGCTGTGGTAGCGGCCGACGTAATGGGACCGTTCCCCCGAAGTAAGGCAGGCTTCGAGTATATCTTAGTTTTTCAGGATCTTTTCACCAGGTGGATCGAGTGCGTAGCATTGAGGAAATCCAATGCTAAGAATATCTTAGTGGCGTTTGAGGACGTAATTATTTCTAGATAGGGTACTCCGGAGGTTCTCCTGACAGATAATGGTACCGAATTTGCAAATAGGGCCGTTAAAGAATTCACAAACGCGTACGGTATAGTACATTCGCACATTCCACCTTATCATGCACAGTCCAATCCGGTGGAGAGGGTCAACCGAGTATTGAAAATAATGATAGTAGCCTACATGGAGAAGGATCATCGGGAATGGGACGTACATTTGAATGATTTCAGATTTGCGTTTAATTCGGTATGCCACAGTTCTACTCAAGTGTCTCCAGCATTCCTTAACCTAGGTCGACAACCGAAGGCTAGACATTCGTTACGGCGAGAAACAGAAGGGCCCGCCGAGATAGCCGCGCCAAATACAGGGAAATGGGAGGACCGAATGAGACAATTAGACGAAATCCGAGACTTAGTAAAGAAGAATATGGATCAGGCTTTTGATCGTCAGGCAAAATATTATAACAAGCGTCATCGTAATAAAGAGTATGCGGTAGGGGATCAGGTCTGGAAGCGCAATTGTATTCTATCATCGGGACAATATAATATTGCGGCCAAATTAGCTCCGAAATACACAGGTCCATTGAAAGTAGAACGAGTAATTTCTCCTATCGTGGTAGAACTAATAGATGCCAGCGGCAAACATGTAGGTCGACACCATGTTACCGATTTAAAACCATACATCGTCGAAGGAGGCGAGGATCCCGGATCCGACGACGAAAATATAGAGGAGGTTCCGTCTACTTCTAACGATGGCGCGAGAGCGTGATTCCTGTAGAACCTAAATCCCGAAAAGACCTGTTAAGTAGTTTTAGTTACCTGTAGATAAGTTCCAACATTTCTTCCGACTCATATATCCTTCGAATGCGACCGGCATCGAAATATGTTATGATTTCAATCTTGTTATACTGTTTTACGCTCATATGGTACCTGATAGGACCGTATTTGGATAAGAATGCACGTATTAAGATATTAGTTAATAAGATGATAAGATACCTTATTCCTGGATTCCATGATGTCAAAGCAGAAGGATGACTAAAGTTCATGAAAGGAATACTGACTTGAAGACTGTATTATAAGTTACCTTAATATTTTAATAGTATGTTTGTATCGAAAGTTTAATAGTTATTTTTGTTTTGAAGTAAAGTACACACTGGACTTAAAAGAGATAACTATATACTAATCGTAGAGTCACATTGTCCTTAGGAATCAATAATGAGTATAAAAAATAAAGATTTTATTGAGTCATTATGCTAAAATCCATGCTTAGTGGGTCAACTGGCCGAGTATTGATTAAAGGGTCCAATCGCTTATTAAAGTAGTAGGAGATACTTAAATATAGAGAAAATCAAAGGGATGGGATTGATGGAAGTAATAGATCTGTTGGATTAAAGGTAATGTGATAATGTTAGTCGAGAAAATATATTTTATCGAAATAGATAAGACATTACATGAAAGAGGTGTTCAAGAATCGTAAAAACATACTAATAGTATGATGCGATGAGAAGATTTTGTAATCGGTACGGATCGTATAGAATTCAATAGAAAACCTACAAATTAACAAGAATAACAATAAATGGAATACTTACCAAGTTAATAACAAATGCAAGTAGTGTGTTATCTAAACAGATGAACATCTGTGAAAGTAAAAGTAAAAAAGAAGTAAACAAATATGGTTTTAATGAAAAATTAAAAATAATTTGAGTTTTCATTATAATAAACAGATAGCATACATCAGATTTAATGAAGTAATGTCTTAGTTCTAACCCTTGACAAAGAATTAGGAATTTCAATAAAAACCTATCAGGATATATGGAGTCAACAGAAACGATTCATAACGTAGATAATTTGCTGTGAGTGTCTCAAACAAGTACAGACAGTGTGTGGTGTGTTAAAATTCTTAGTTGATTAAGAAATTACACATAGATGAGTTCTAGTTTCGGTGATACAGAAAGCGCCATTGTTCCGATGCGAGTACAAAGGAAAATTCTAGAGGCGACAGTAAATTCTAGGAATTGGCGTCAGATTCTGAGAAATGGAAAGGCGTGATTTCGAATTACAGCTAAATTAGAATAGGTATGGTGTTTAAATTATAATTAAGTAATCGTTTATAATTTTTGACTATTTTTAAGATTGTTCGGGATGCAGTCAAATGTTTGTAACACATGGTTGAATAATTGAAAAGTTTATTTTAAAGATACGATTAGTTACAGACATGCGTATGTAATAGCCATATTATTAAGTAAAATAGTTTTGTGTTATGTGTATGTATGCTTCACGACAATGCTGCCTGAATATTATAAGTATTTGATAAATAGTTGAAAACATAAAATTGCAGAATTACAGAGATATAGTTTATAATTAGAATGTGATAACGAAATGTAGTTGATTGTTAAGTTTTAATATAAGTGAGATACTTGATTAAGGTTATGATTAGCTACAGAGTAAATTAACAACAATTTCTTTGTTGAACAAATTCCGCAAAGCTGATTGGCTAGCAAATGCTTGGAAGGGATACGCTATGCATCTAAACGCTGATTGGTTGCGCCGGAAGGCTTGGCCGACTCTATTTAAGTAGGGTGCGCATTGTAACAAGGTTCCAGTCCGTATATCGCGAGTACTGCGTGCAGATCGAGCTTCTATAGTCCGAGAGTCGTAATATTATTATTCGCGCGGATCACTTTCTTAACGGCGTGATAGCTAATCGCAGAGCGTACGTTTATGTTATTTATACTTTCTGTTGCCAAAGTTTCGATCTCAGGATCATTGTCGCGTTGTGAAAAAGGTGATAAATAAAATATTTGGTTTAATTTTTGAAAATAAAATTTCTTTATTTCAAAATTGCCTATCATCAAACATCGCGGGCAGAAACAGGATATCAGGAGGATTTAACATGGAGAGAGTTGGAAACCCTTTCCTGGTTGTGGAAAAAAAATAGGTGGCGACCGAGATATTCGGTGCGTCATTCTTCGGTTCGAGGTACAGGCACACGGATCAAGGATCGCCCTCCATGAGGAAGCTGGAGCCAGGATATCAGGGTGCTACACCAGGAGAAAGGATAACCCCTAAGCATATCACTCCGGTCACAGAGGTTAAAGAATGGCGACCGCGACAGGACGCGGAGTTTGTTAAGTGGCTACTTCCGCGTTAAAAAAGTTAAAAAGTCGCTAAAGTTTCTCAATTCTTTTAAAAAATTGATAACCGTCGTGGTGTAAGTGTCGACCCGGTGGAATTTATAAAGTTTCTCAATTCTTTTAAAAAATTGATAACCGTCGTGGTGTAAGTGTCGACCCGGTGAAATTTAGAAAGTTTCTCAATTCTTTTAAAAAATTAATAACCGTCGTGGTGTAAGTGTCGACCCGGTGGAATTTATAAAGTTTCTTAATTCTTGTAAAAAATTGATAACCGTCGTGGTGTAAGTGTCGACCCGGTGGAAGTTATAAAGTTTCTCAATTCTTCCGAAAAATTGATTAAGTCCAGTGTGGTGAAAGTATTGACCCGGTGGCAACGTGAAGTTCTCGAAATTTTTTTTTAAATCGAAAAAAAAAAACGTCGCGTACGTGCCAGTGTGGTGACGCGAAACTAAAAGTTCTCGAACACTTTCAAAAATCGAAAAGAAGTTACGGATCTTCTCAAAATCGTATTCCCGACGCGTGGGAGGAGTTAAATCCAGAAGTGCGAAAATCCTAAGTTCTCGAATTCTTGTTAAAATCGGAAAAGTTCGCGTAAGCTAGAGTAATCTATGGCGAAAAGAAAGTTCTCGAACTTTATAAAAAATCGAAATTAACGTCGCACGCGTAAAATCTAAGATGTGCGCAATTAGGAGTTATCGGATCGGTACAAAAACGAGTGCCGTCGGATAAGTGTCCGTCAAGCATCTAACATCTCGGATCAAGTTGGTCAAAAGTGTATCGAATATACTTCGAGATTACAACAAATTGTGCAACTTCGTTGTACGGTTGAGATAAAAAATTCTTCTCTGGAAGGAAAATTACCTATCGTAAGTCTAAAGCGATAGATGCTCGCTTGAAGCTTACATACAAGCGAAGGATTGTTACCTCACGCAGTGGAGAGTAATAATAAAAACCAAAATGACGCTCAGAAGATCGCCGCAGAACGGACCAGTAACCAGATCTATGGGTTCGATAAGTCAGAAACAGGGGGAGCCATTTCAGAGGATGACAATGGCAGCGAGAAATGCAGACGAGCGGAATGGAAATGGACCTATCATTGACGAGACCAGAACTTCAAGACATCAGGATTCTACAAGTAATATTGATATTCCTAGTCATAGCGAAATTTTGTTGTTATTGCGAGAATTGTCCAGGAGTATGAACGTAATTGGCAGCAAAGTCAATAATCTTGAGGATACCGTAAAATCCATAGATGTCGAAGTAAAGAATATCAGAACTGAAAGTAATAAAGAAATTGATGATGTAACAGTCAAATCACAGAGTACCGAAGATGGCGATGTAACCAGTTTGCCAGATACTGTAAATTCAAAAAGATCTAATAATAGTGTGATGGCTAATGATAAAAAAGTCATAAGAAGGCTAGTTACAGAGAAATCCAAATTAACAGAAATAACGTTCGATGGTAAATTAAGCTCCATGAATCCGGTTAAATTTCTGAATAAATTCGAGGAGTTAGCTATTAGGGAAGGATATCGTAGAGACGAGTTATCTGAAAAAATCATATCAAGTTTAAAAGGTGATGCTCGCACCTGGGCAAATTTAATTGAATATCAAAATTATGATCAGTTTAAAGAAATGTTTTTGGCCAGACACTGGAAAGATAAGATCCAACAAGACGTAATGGCTTATATTATGAACGGTCATTATGAACCGAAACTCGGATCCATGGAGACATATTTTTTAACGTGGATGACGCATGCCAATTATGTTGATGCGCCGCTTACCGAAGAATGGAAAATTAACAAATTATTGCTACACTTTCCTGATAGGGTATATGAACGATTAAGATCAATGACGGATTTGACAGTTCCACGCGTAATTTCGCGACTGATCGAATATGACGGGTCAAATGTAGGATTAGCAAGTGAAATTCCTAGGGGAATAGATAAACCGAGTGTTAAAAGTCAGAAATCCTTAGAATCCGATGACAGGGAGCATAGAAGGAATTTGTATAGTAGGAAAGAATATAGCACTAAAAATGAAACTAAGACGGAAAAACCTGTTAAAACCGTAGAAGTTAAAAAAAAAACAAATATGACCAGCAAGTCGAAGGAGTCTGAGAAGAAAAAAGTTTGCAGGTTAGAGAGGGTTGCTGAATCGGTTAAAGATAGCGAGGAAGGGCTAACGGTTAAGCAGGTCAAGGAACTTATTAAAGAGGATAGTTCGACAGATGACGAATCAGATACCGAAGAGGTTAAACATTACGCAATGGCATTGGTAGGACCTGGGGAATACAATGCAGATTCTGAATCCGAAAAAGAGGATGATACAAAATATCAAAGGAAATATCAATTACCGAGTATAAAGATTAACCTAGGTGGGAAAATATTTAATGCTTTGATTGACACTGGGGCAGAAGTGTCTGTGGTATCTGAAAGAGTCATTGACGTTTTAAAAACCGATAATGTAATATTTCCTATGATTCCGGTTAAGGGAGTAAAGATCATGTCGGCAGTGAAGAATAAAGGCACGGAGACCAAAAAGAAAGTTCTGTTAGATTTTGCGTGTAATGATCAAATAAGGTCGCATAAATGTTATGTAGTGAAATCGCTTGCAGAGGACATCTTGGGATTAGACTTTATTGTTGAAAACCGGATGGCTTTGGTTCCGTATTTAGGAAAGGCAATATTTGACGTAGGAATGGAAAAAGTTAGTCTAATAGATCACCTAATAAAGGTTGAGGATGATGAAAAATCACAAGTGTTAGTTAACCAAATTAGAGCGGAGGAACAAGAAGCCAAGATAGCTGATCGTGTGGAACAATTATTGAACAGTTATCAGGAAATATTCCAAGAAGGGATAGGACGAATTCCGGGTTATAAGCACCAGATTGTGGTTAAAGATGATAGACCGTATCAGAAACCTATATACCCCATACCGAATAAGTATCTTGACGAAGTAACTAAAGAAGTGAATAAGTGGGAAGAGCATGGTATCATTAAAAGAGCACCAACCGAATATATCAATCCATTAGTAGTGGTAGTAAAGCCCAATGGGAAATTGAGAATTTGCTTACATGCCAGGGAAATAAATGATCGTAAGTAGTTATAAGCCACTTCTGGCCGTCACAACAAATCCCCACCACTGTCCCCTGTGAGTCATGGAGCGCGCAGCGCTCTGACCCCCCGTACCGCACTATGGCGTCACCCCCTCACCTATGTGGTCGGCTCTCCCCACCGCCAACCTATGTTGTTGCTCCCCCACCATGCGGACCTGGTCCTAAGGCCCGAAACTCCGTAGCAGCGACGTTGCATGTCCCCAGGGGCCGTATCACGGTCGGTAAATATGCTGTGACCGCCGGTCGGTATTTTTTAATTATCCTAAGGAGATAAGTGTACCCGTGGTAAAAATAGAACACCGCATTCTGTAAGGCCCAAAGTGTATATTATAAAGCTGTAGCGCATGATACATTTTCGATTATTACCGTATTTAAAGAATTTGTCGATGGCTGGGAAGTGGTCGGTGATGATGGCCCATTCGGTAGGTTCAAACGTAGCAGCGACGTTGCATGTCCCCAGGGGCCGTATCACGGTCGGTAAATATGCTGTGACCGCCGGTCGGTATTTTTTAATTATCCTAAGGAGATAAGTGTACCCGTGGTAAAAATAGAACACCGCATTCTGTAAGGCCCAAAGTGTATATTATAAAGCTGTAGCGCATGATACATTTTCGATTATTACCGTATTGTTGACGCGAATCTGCTTTAAGTCGTAAAAACGTATCCTGATTAATTGGTAAGGCCTGGTCCCCGATTCTACCCGTTCCCCAAGCCGCGTGACATTCTCCGAACAATGATGTAATCAGGGTTCAGAGCGTCTCTGAAGAATGTCTTTATCTCGGCAAAGTGAAAATCCCTGTAGGTGTACGGCAGCGTCGAATAACAACGTACAGCGGAATACGCGTAATGCTTTATAAATTATATAGAAGATATGGGGAGATGGGGGCGTAGGAAACAAAAAAAAAAGTTTTTTTTTTAAATAAATACCATAGCCACACCCCATTTTCATAGGATGCAGCGAACAAAGAGCCTATGGCCATAATAGAGTATACGTAATGCTTTATAAATTATATAGAAGATATGGGGAGATGGGGGCGTAGGAAACAAAAAAAAAAGTTTTTTTTTTAAATAAAACATATATTATACACATTTTGCAAGAAACATCAAGCGTACAGTTTTTATTTCGAAAAAAAAGGCCCTATGCATGGCTGTTCTGATCCTCCATGGTGCTCCGCACAAAGGAAAGGTACTCGTGATTATACAGGGACAGCAGCTCCAACAATAATTGATTAAGCGCCGGTGACCACAGGCCTTTCTTCTCCAGAACCAACCGAAGATCGCCCAATATGTTGTCCCTGGAGGAGGTGTCGTCTCCGCGACGGTCGAGTTCCGCAATCAGTGTGTCCTTACAGTTGTTAGCGCTGTCGGTAATCTGGCTCGCTACGACGACGACGACAACGATTTCTTGAAGCATAGACGTATGCAGCGGGCGAAGACACGGGCCCTCTATCGGTACGGCAACCCTAAGCACGATCCAGAGAAAGAGGCCGTACGCGAGTGGTTGAGATTGGGCCATTTAACGGGTGTACCGCTAGTCTCGATATACA